>NC_069503.1:377745656-377906406 GCF_027579735.1 Bombina bombina
GCTACAGTGTTCTGCTGCCCATTACCTGCTACTGTGACCTGCTGCCCATTACCTGCTACAGTGTTCTGCTGCCCATTACCTGCTACTGTGACCTGCTGCCCATTACCTGCTACTGTGAATATTACCTGCTACTGTGACCTGATGACCATTACCTGCTACTGTGACCTGATGACCATTACCTGCTACTGTGACCTAATGACCATTACCTGCTACTGTGTCCTGATGACCATTACCTACTACTGTGTCCTGATGACCATTACCTGCTACTGTGACCTGCTGCCAATTACCTGCTACTGTGACCTGCTGCCAATTACCTGCTACTGTGACCTGCTGCCCATTACCTGCTACTGTGACCTGCTGCCCATTACCTGCTACTGTGACCTGCTGCCCATTACCTGCTACTGTGACCTGCTGCCCATTACCTGCTACTGTGACCTGCTGCCCATTACCTGCTACTGTGACCTGCTGCCCATTAACTGCTACTGTGACCTGCTGCCCATTATCTGTTACTGTGACCTGATAACATTACATGATATGGTGTCCTGTTGCCCACTACTCCCATAACCTGCTGTGACATGCTGCTCTTTTCCTTCTGTGTTTGTCTGTTCTTTACTCACCACTGTAAACTGTAATTGTAAGCCAATACCTACTTCTTTGTATACAGAGCCACAAGTTAGAATAGATTGCTATGAACCAAAATTCCTGCTAGACGACTATTGACAGATCTCATTTAAAGTCAAGTGTGTACAATACAGGACTATACACTATGACATTAGGTGAGGAATTGCATTAACACACACATATATATATATATATATATATATATATATATATATATATATATATATATATATATATATATATATATATATATATATATATAGGCAAAAGTAATAGGAAAATTGAAAGACTAAGCAATACATTTATGTTTTTTCTTTAAATCACTACATATCACATTGCTTGCATGGTGTTTAAAGAAACGTTAATCCTTTTTCATGCATCTTAAAGTTCAATTTCTACTTCAGGAATTCTATTACTGACACTGTCAATGTTGAACTGTGAAGCTGTATGCTACCTCTATATGAATTACATCAGAATTTCTTCCTTATCATATTTATTGCTAGGAAGAAAAAATATTCTTTGGTTAAAGTTTTGAGAAATAAAACATATATTGGAAGCGTATATACATATAGGGCCAGAATACAAGTGGTGTCCTAAAAATCCCAAGCACACTGCTAACGCAGTGAGAACAGATAAAGCACTGACAGCCGTGGACCAGCCTCCACAGAGTCCAGACCTGAATATTATAGAGGCAGTATGGATACCTGGACAGAGAAAGAAATAAAATACAACCTAAATATAAAAGAACTCTGGGAAGTACTGAAAGAAGCCTGGTATAATACACCAGAAGATTACTACAGAAAACTTCAAGACCGTCTCGCACAAAAACACAGATTAAAGTAAACTTTTAACACGTATTACAAGTTGAAAGTAAATTGTTTGCGCGGGGGCGAAGTCAGAAACACATTCACTTCTGGGGCGCGATCCGATAAAGATCATAGTTTGCGGTGCAAGCGAGGGAACCCCCGCCGCCCGCAGTTTCAGCTCGCAACTCGAGCTATCCTATATACGGCGCTGTCAGATGCTAAAGTGCCGTAAGTCTGACAAACCAGCGATGTCCAGAAATCTGCGTAAGTACAAATTTCTGGAGTCGCCAGTGACTTACGGCACTTTAGAAACTGCCGGCGCCTACAAAACCTGACTAAAGTTATAAAATCACCCGTACTGTCTAACACGCCTCCCAAACATAGCCCGACACGTCTAACCCTCTATCCGCTATCCCCCCTCACTATCCTAACAATAAAATATGTATTAACCCCTAAACCACTGCTCCCGGACCCCGCCGCCAGCTATATTAAATCTATAACCCCCTAATGTGAGCCCCTACCCCGCCGCCATCTATCTTACCTACCCCCTAATGTGAGCCCCCTACCCCGCCGCCATCTATCTTACCTACCCCCTAAAGTGAGCCCCCTACCCCGCCGCCATCTATCTTACCTACCCCCTAAAGTGAGCCCCCTACCCTGCCGCCATCTATCTTACCTACCCCCTAAAGTGAGCCCCTTACACCGCCGCCATCTACCTTACCTACCCCCTAAAGTGAGCCCCCTACCCCGCCGCCATCTATCTTACCTACCCCCTAAAGTGAGCCCCTTACACCGCCGCCATCTATTTTAAAAATATTAACCCCTAATTTAATCCCCCTACACCGCCGCCAGCTATATTAAACACATTAACCCCTAATCTAATCCCCCTACACCGCCGCCAGCTATATTAACTATATTAACCCTAATTATATTAGGGTTAATATAGTAGTTATATTATATATATTAACCCTAATTATATTAGGGTTAATATAGTTATTATCGTTATTATATTTTATATATATATATTAAGTATAATAACCCTATCTAACTCTAACATCCCTAACTAAATTCTTATTAAAATAGATCTAATTAATATTAATATTATTAATTAAAATATTCCTATTTAAATCTAAATACTTACCTATAAAATAAACCCTAAGATAGCTACAATGTAATTAATAATTACATTGTAGCTATTTTAGGGTTTATATTTATTTAACAGGTAACTTGGTATTTATTTTAACTAGGTACAATAGCTATTAAATAGTTAATAACTATTTAATAGCTTCCTAGTTAAAATAATTACCAATTTACCTGTAAAATAAATCCTAACCTAAGTTACAAATACACCTAAACTATCAATAAATTAAATAAAACTACAAATATCTAAACTAAAATACAAAAAAATAATCAAAACTAAATTACAAAAAAAACAAACAATAAATTACAAAAAATAAAAAAAATATTACAAGATTTTTAAGCTAATTACACCTATTCTAAGCCCCTTAATAAAATAATAAAGCCCCCCAAAATAAAAAAATTTCCCTGCCCTATTCTAAATTTAAAAAGTTCAAAGCTCTTTTACCTTACCAGCCCTCAAAAGGGCCTTTTGCGGGGCACAACTAAGATTTTAATCCACTCTCTCATTCTTTCCCGCCTTGACTACTATAACTCCATTCTCTCTGGTCTCCCTAGCTGCCATCTAGCTCCTTCACAATCCGTAATGAATGCCTCTGCCAGGCTCTTCGTCCTTACACGTTGCTCTTCATCTGCTGCACCACTCTGCCAATCCCTTCACTGGCTTCCTCTACCCTTCAGAATTAAACACAAAATTCTGATGCTGACATACCTCCTCGCATTCCTGTTTACAGGACTTCTCCAGACTGGCCTCTTTTTTGTGGAACTCTCTGCCTCGCTCCACAAGACTCTCCCTACGTTTTGAAAGTTTTAAGCGCTCCCTAAAAACTCTATTGTTCTGGGATGCATACAACATACTCTAACCTTTTCTAACCTTAGTGCCTCTCCTCTCTTGTTACCTCCTTAGCATGTAAGCCTATGAGCTCAGCTGTTTGTAGATCACCTTCATGAGAGCAGGCTACAACAGTGCAACTCGTGGCAGGGCCCACTTGATCCCTATAAATGTTACTTTGCATATCATGCATATGTTTATAGTGCTTCGGAATCTGATGGTACTCTACAAATAACTGACAATAATAATAATAATAATAATACACTACAGCAAGTAAAAAAAAAAAAAACACTGGGAATTAAAGGGGAGAAAATTGTAGAAGTACAATGTCCCTTTAAACTGCAATGATAAAGACAGCCATGGTGAGCTAGACGCCTGCAATATATATATATATATATATATATATATATATATATATATATATATATATATATGCAGACACGGCCTCCATTGAAAAGGGCTCCAGGAGGGGCCGAAACGTTTGGAACAGGCTTTTGTCGTTTTGCTATTAAAAGCTTATTTGAAAATTCATCCCTGTCCGTTGTGCCTGTTTTAAGAGAGTCTCTATACGCAGTGGCTGAGCGTGAGGTTCTTTGGGACTGTATGTATACATTATTCAACAGAGCACCAGGGTATCTATTGCTGGAGTGTGCCATTTCCCATTTTGTTTTTTTATATACATATATACATATACAGTATACACACACACATACATACACACACACACACAAACACACTTCGTTAAAAGGATATTGAGCACAGTTTGTACAACTTGGTTATAGCTTTTAACTCAAATATGGATCGCAAGAAAAAACTCCACTTAACTCCACTTTAAAAAAAAAACAAAAAAAAAAAAAACAGCTTATCTCATTAGGACAAAGACTGAATATGAGCCCCATGAGGCCACTGTAACAATTTGAACATGGATAATTTTAATCACTGCTACAGTATTGTAAAAACCAAAGTCATCATAAAGGATAGTGTCATCTCATTACATTTTAATTCACTGAAAAGGTTTGAAATGGCTGAAGCAAAGATTAATCAAAATCAGTTAACAGTAAATGTTTTATATATATATATTCTTGAATTTAAACTCTGCATGAATTGAAAACGACTGAACCCATTTTATCTTTGTTTCTTTCAGATAAAACTCATGCTACTAATGTGTCCTTTTTGTAGAGCAAAGGCATCACAGTATATATTCTGCTAATTATGTTTCATTCTTTCTGCATCTAAGCAATTTTCTGTTTCTATACCCTATGCAGGGCAGAATTAACATTTCAGAACTGCATAAAACTTAGTAGATTCCTGAAAATGTGCTACCTGCTAAGATGTAAGAGACATCTGCACTTTAGAGATAACAAGCACCAACAAATATTACAGAAATATTCTCTGTAACCTAGGGATCTTGAATTGAAGCACATGCTATTGTAAATAAAAGGTGTTTTTTTTGTTTTTTTTGGGGGGGGGGGGGTTTAAAGTGTGGTTAGTGCAAAATATATTTTCAGTACATTAATATCTGATTCAGCTAATATAATAGAAAATGCACAAACAATATCCCTAATTGTTGGTTCTCCACTGTCAATTTTTAAAGAAAAAAAAAGAACATTTTAATCTAAAATTGCCTTTTTTCATGATTTAGACAGAACATACAATTTTAACCCCTTAAGGACTGGGCATTTCAGACTAAAACTTCCCCAAAAGTCCAGAGCATTTTTGCCATCACTACATTTAAACAGAGAGCCTTTTTTTAGATTTACCTATCAAAACAATATTTTTTTTTAGTAGACAACCCAAAGTATTGATCTAGGCCCATTTTTGTATATTTCATGCCACCATTTCACCGCCAAATGCGATCAAATAAAATAATCGTTCACTTTTTCAAAAACTTTAGGTTTCTCACTGAAATTATTTACAAACAGCTTGTGCAATCATGGCACAAATGGTTGTAAATGCTTCTCTGGAATCCCCTTTGTTCAGAAATAGCAGACATATATGGCTTTGCCATTGCTTTTTGGTAATTAGAAGGCTGCTTATTGCAGCTGTGCACCACACTTTTATTATTCCCAGCTGTGAAGGGGTTAATCAGGTAGTTTGTAAGGTTAATTTTAGCTTTAGTGTAGAGATTACCCTCCCACCTGACATTTCCCACCCCCTGATCCCTCAAACATCTCTCTTCCCTCCCCTACCCCCTAATGGTCACCTCCATCTTAAGTACTGGCAGAAAGTCTGCCAGTATGAAAATAAGGCACCACAGAGTGGCCCTCTCTGCATCGGTAACCCAGCCCCGTCTATTTCTGCACTACCCCACTCGTGGGGCATGCAGAAATAGCATGATCTTTTAGCGAGATCACAGCAGAGAGGCCCAGGACAGCAGCGTCGTACAGGGTACAAAGCTGGTCCTTAAAGGCTTAACGACCAGCGGCGTACAGGGTATGGAGCGGGTTGTTAAGGGGTTAAACAGCTTTCCAATTTACTTCTATTATCAAACTTGCTTCATTATCTTGTTATCCTTTACTGAAGGAGTAGTAATGTACTACTGGCAGCTAACTAAACATCTAGTTAGCCAATCACAAGAGACAAATGTGTGCAGGCACCAATCAGCAGCAGCTCCCACTAGTGTAGGATATGTGCGTATTCTTTTTTTTTAACAAGGGATACCAAGAGAACAAAGCACATTTGAAAATAAGTGTCTTAAGATGACAAAATAAAACAAAAGTTTTATTTTGACTTTCCTATCCCTTTAATTGTCTCAACATGGTAATCAGATATCATCGTGCACAGAAAACCTCTCCCTTCAACTCCCAAGCTCACACCCACAGCAATATCTCTGAAAATCTCCCTGCAACTTACTTCCAAGCTCACACCCACAGCAATATCTCTGAAAATCTCCTTGCAACTTCCAAGCTCACACCCACAGCAATATCTCTGAAAATGTGCACGCACTAGCCCTCCAAGCCCCCCTCCACCACCCACCCTGGTGTTTACCTTTAATATATAAACACCTCCTAACAGCAATTAGGTGCAGCTGTCACTAACGAACCAGGTTAGAAACAATAACTCACACTCAGAGCCTCTGTACTGACACTTTACCATATTCTGTTACACTCTCCCAACCCTCATTTGCTCGCCACACACTTCACCCACTCTCAGTTTACCCTGCCTTATATCAGACTTATCTCCCTTACCTTTTGTGTCCATTCCCTCTCCTTTAGATTGTAAGCTTGAGAGCCTTTCTACCTGCAGGAAACTTTGTATTTAAAGTGAACTACTACTGATTGTGCTCAAGGGTAGGGCATTCATCTCCTTTTGTATAACTCAATTATTGCACCTACAACTGTAATGTACCCCAATACTGTACTTGTTTGTTTGTGTATGTAATGCACCCCTGTAATGTTTCACTATTACTTGTATAGCGCTGCGTAATCTGCTGGCGCTTTATAAATACCTGATGCTAATAATAATAATGTGCCCATTGCAATTAAATACTGTGGGTAAAATAAAATTGAGGCTAGAGTCAGCCCTCAAGAAACCTCTCCCCCAAATAGTGTTGTGAGCTATTACATATATTTTTTACTATTTATTTTTATTGATTTAATCTCAGATACAAAACAAATAATCAGAATCAGACACCTGAAAACAGTGACATAAGTTCAACTGCTGTCATGAACAAAATGAACTGGTCATAATGAATAAAGGAGAACTGCATATGCATAAAATTGTCAAAATATTCCAATCCATCAGATACGCACATAAATATGTATAGCCTTGCCTACTCTCCTACTCTAACATATCTAATCTATCTAATTTGAGAGTTCCTAAAGAGTACTCCACTCTTATCAATGTGACCTCAATTTTAAAGTTACTGTTGGGTACTCGCACCAGATATATTAATGGTGGATATAAAGGTGAATAAAAACAAACAATAAAAATAAATAGAATAAGTAAAAGGTATTCAGAGCATATTTAAACACATCAGCATTGACATCTTAAGAACCATCTTTAGTATTTTGGAAATAGGTTATGTTACATTACTGTTCAAATAGTGTATCACAAATATAGGAGCAAATGTAATCTCTAATAATGTAGTATTTTAATTTACACACCCATAAAACAACATATAACTGTTAAAGCACTCACATTTAAGGGACATTAAACACTTTGAGATGGTTATAAAAAATGATAAATTGTATATATATATATATATATATATATATATATATATATATATATATATATATATATATATATATATATATATAAATCTACAATATACTTTCATTATTTATTTTTCCCCTTTCCTGTAAATCCATTCTGAAATTGTAAGCTTTTCAGTTCCTGTTATAAATGGAAGTACTGAACACTGTTATATTCCACACAGCCATTGGCTGCACACTCTAGTGACCTATTTATAACTATCCATAATTGGCCAGAGCAAGAGAAGGTAACCTGGAGTTACAACATGGCAGCTCCCATTGTTTTATAGATACTAAAACTTTACTCTTATTTTGTCAATATTTAAACAACTAATGAAGCGTTAAAAATACATCTACATGTAGACTAATGTTTCCCTTTAATGCATCATTCTATCTCGCATTTGTTTAATGTCCCTTTAATGATCTCAAATGATAAAACATAAGAAGTACATGAGAGAAGTAAATGAGTTTCAACAGCTCAGATTCATTCTTCAAATGTGTTTTGCATAGATTTATTGAGCCTCTTACTTTGTAAATAACTTGAAAGACCATTTATCTGTACAGTTATTATAGCTGCATGTAACTAGCCTGTATATAGCAACAGGTTATCTGTACAGTTATTATAGCTGCAGGTAACTAGCCTGTATATAGCAACAGGTTATCTGTACAGGTATTATAGCTGCATGTAACTAGCCTGTATATAGCAACAGGTTATCTGTACAGGTATTATAGCTGCATGTAACTAGCCTGTATATAGCAACAGGTTATCTGTACAGGTATTATAGCTGCATGTAACTAGCCTGTATATAGCAACAGGTTATCTGTACAGTTATTATAGCTGCATGTAACTAGCCTGTATATAGCAACAGGTTATCTGTACAGTTAGTATAGCTGCAGTTAACTAGCCTGTATATGTCAGCAGATTATCTGTACAGTTATTATAGCTGCAGGGAACTAGCCTGTATATAGCAACAGGTTATCTATACAGTTATTATAGCTGCATGTAACTAGCCTGTATATGTCAGCAGGATATCTGTACAGTTATTATAGCTGCAGGTAACTAGCCTGTATATGTCAGCAGGTTATCTGCACAGGTATTATAGCTGCATGTAACTAGCCTGTATATAGCAACAGGTTATCTGTACAGTTATTATAGCTGCATGTAACTAGCCTGTATATAGCAACAGGTTATCTGTACAGGTATTATAGCAGCATGTAACTAGCCTGTATATAGCAACAGGTTATCTGTACAGTTATTATAGCTGCATGTAACTAGCCTGTATATAGCAACAGGTTATCTGTACAGGTATTATAGCAGCATTTAACTAGCCTGTATATAGTAACAGGTTATATGTACAGTTATTATAGCTGCATGTAACTAGTCTGTATATAGCAACAGGTTATCTGTACAGTTATTATAGCTGCATGTAACTAGCCTGTATATAGCAACAGGTTATATGTACAGGTATTATAGCTGCATGTAACTAGCCTGTATATGTCAGCAGGTTATATGTACAGGTATTATAGCTTCATGTAACTAGCCTGTATATGTCAGCAGGTTATATGTACAGTTATTATAGCTGCATGTAACTAGCCTGTATATGTCAGCAGGTTATATGTGCAGTTATTATAGCTGCATGTAACTAGCCTGTATATGTCAGCAGATTATCTGTACAGGTATTATAGCTGCATGTAACTAGCCTGTATATAGCAACAGGTTATATGTACAGGTATTATAGCTTCATGTAACTAGCCTGTATATGTCAGCAGGTTATCTGTACAGGTATTATAGCAGCATGTAACTAGCCTGTATATAACAACAGTTTATCTGTACAGTTATTATAGCTGCATGTAACTAGCCTGTATAAGGCAACAGGTTATCTGTACAGGTATTATAGCTGCATGTAACTAGCCTGTATAAGGCAACAGGTTATCTGTACAGGTATTATAGCTGCATGTAACTAGCCTGTATATAGCAACAGGTTATCTGTACAGTTATTATAGCTGCATGTAACTAGCCTGTATATGTTAGCAGGTTATCTGTACAGGTATTATAGCAGCATGTAACTAGCCTGTATGTAGCAACAGGTTATCTGTACAGTTATTATAGCTGCATGTAACTAGCCTGTATATGTTAGCAGGTTATATGTACAGGTATTATAGCTGCATGTAACTAGCCTGTATATGGCAACAGGTTATCTGTACAGGTATTATAGCAGCATGTAACTAGCCTGTATATAGCAACAGGTTATCTGTACAGGTATTATAGCTGCATGTAACTAGCCTGTATATAGCAACAGGTTATCTGTACAGTTATTATAGCTGCATGTAACTAGCCTGTATATGTTAGCAGGTTATCTGTACAGGTATTATAGCAGCATGTAACTAGCCTGTATGTAGCAACAGGTTATCTGTACAGTTATTATAGCTGCATGTAACTAGCCTGTATATGTTAGCAGGTTATATGTACAGGTATTATAGCTGCATGTAACTAGCCTGTATATGGCAACAGGTTATCTGTACAGGTATTATAGCAGCATGTAACTAGCCTGTATATGGCAACAGGTTATCTGTACAGTTATTATAGCTGCATGTAACTAGCCTGTATATGTTAGCAGGTTATCTGTACAGGTATTATAGCAGCATGTAACTAGCCTGTATATAGCAACAGGTTATCTGTACAGGTATTATAGCTGCATGTAACTAGCCTGTATATAGCAACAGGTTATATGGACAGGTATTATAGCAGCATGTAACTAGCCTGTATATAGCAACAGGTTATATGTACAGTTATTATAACTGCATGTAACTAGCCTGTATATAGCAACAGGTTATCTGTACAGTTATTATAGCTGCATGTAACTAGCCTGTATATAGCAACAGGTTATCTGTACAGTTATTATAGCTGCATGTAACTAGCCTGTATATAGCAACAGGTTATATGTACAGTTATTATAGCAGCATGTAACTAGCCTGCATATGGCAACAGGTTATATGTACAGTTATTATAGCTGCATGTAACTAGCCTGTATATAGCAACAGGTTATCTGTACAGGTATTATAGCTGCATGTAACTAGCCTGTATATGTCAGCAGGTTATCTGTACAGGTATTATAGCAGCATGTAACTAGCCTGTATATAGCAACAGGTTATCTATACAGGTATTATAGCTGCATGTAACTAGCCTGTATATGGCAACAGGTTATATGTACAGGTATTATAGCTACATGTAACTAGCCTGTATGCAGCAACAGGTTATATGTACAGTTATTATAGCTGCATGTAACTAGCCTCTATATAGCAACAGGTTATATGTACAGGTATTATAGCTTCATGTAACTAGCCTGTATATAACAACAGGTTATCTGTACAGGTATTATAGCAGCATGTACCTAGCCTGTATATAGCAACAGGTAATATGTACAGGTATTATAGCTTCATGTAACTAGCCTGTATATAGCAACAGGTTATCTGTAGTACAGTTATTACAGCTGTATGTAACTAGCCTGTATATGGCAACAGGTTATCTGTACAGTTGTTATAGCTGCAGGTAACTAGCCTGTATATAGCAACAGGTTATCTGTACAGTTATTATAGCTGCATGTAACTAGCCTGTATATAGCAACAGGTTATCTGTACAGGTATTATAGCTGATTGTAACTAGCCTGTATATAGCAACAGCTTATCTGTACAGTTATTATAGCTGCATGTAACTAGCCTGTATATAGCAACAGGTTATATGTACAGGTATTCTAGCTTCATGTAACTAGCCTGTATATAGCAACAGGTTATATGTACAGGTATTCTAGCTTCATGTAACTAGCCTGTATATAGCAACAGGTTATCTGTATATGTATTCTAGCTTCATTTAACTAGCCTGTATATAGCAACAGGTTATATGTACAGGTATTATAGCTGCATGTAACTAGCCTGTATATAGCAACAGGTTATCTGTACAGTTATTATAGCTGCATGTAACTAGCCTGTATATAGCAACAGGTTATCTGTATAGGTATTCTAGCTTCATTTAACTAGCCTGTATATAGCAACAGGTTATATGTACAGGTATTATAGCTGCATGTAACTAGCCTGTATATAGCAACAGGTTATCTGTACAGTTATTATAGCTGCATGTAACTAGCCTGTATATAGCAACAGGTTATCTGTACAGGTATTATAGCTGCATGTAACTAGCCTGTATATAGCAACAGGTTATCTGTACATGTATTATAGCTGCATGTAACTAGCCTGTATATGTCAGCAGGTTATATGTACAGGTATTATAGCTGCATGTAACTAGCCTGTATATGGCAACAGGTTATCTGTACAGTTATTATAGCTGCATGTAACCAGCCTGTATATGGCAACCGGTTATCTGTACAGGTATTATAGCAGCATGTAACTAGCCTGTATATAGCAACCGGTTATCTGTACAGGTATTATAGCAGCATGTAACTAGCCTGTATATAGCAACAGGTTATCTGTACAGGTATTATAGCTGCATGTAAACAGCCTGTATATGGCAACAGGCACAAGATCAAATATATATATATAAGTGGAAATCAGTCTCTTCTCCTTACGCATCATAGTGACTTTTAGTTTTAGTAACTCTACTTCTCATAAATTTCATTTTATAAACGTGTTATCAATTGTAAAATATAAGTGGAACATAGAAACACTGCACTTTGTTCCCAAGAATGTATAAGAACAAAATCTGAATCACAAATAAACAACTATCTTGGACTTTGACTGTAGTAATGGACAATATTGGACTTGAAAGCCAAAGTGTAAATTAAGATATACTTTAGGTTCATGGACTAAATCACTTACATATAGGGTTGGCAAAACTAAGCAGTCATTTTACCCCTTGGCTGCCTGTAACACGTAATAAAAACTGCCTCTCACTCCTTTCTGCCCTATATTTGTAATGCATTTAGGCATATGAGGCCTCTTACATTTATCTAATACTCATGGATTTAAAAAAATAAGTCCAGTATTTCTGTGAAGGTTTTACTGGACAGCCTGCTAAAATACTCGACTGTCTGGTTGAATACTGGACACCTGGCAACCCTACTTACATAAAGGGATATTAATATCAAACTATTTAATAAGTAAAAATATATTATTTTTTTTTACAAGAAAAGGATCAAGTTAAAAACAGTTTATTTTGAAACTTCAAAGGGGTGTACAACTGGTCTGTGGGATAATGTGACTGATAAGGAAACTTTGTGCTTTAATTGAATAGTGACCGGTGTAGTGTCGAAATTAATAGTACTCTAATAGGTGCTCATCTAACTCATGCTCTATAGCCTGGTCTCAAAATCGTATGGTCCAAACCTCCATCAAATTGTGAGACGCCCCCTAGCATAACATACACTACAATTGTTTTTTAGCCTACCGCTATCAATACAGCTAGTTTAGGGTCTGGCTGACCAGTCGGGCATGGCACTTAGGGGGCCCCATCGCCAATGCTGCATCCATGGGTATCCATTCATTTAAATATCAGAGTAAATGCTTAAACATATTACACGTTGCGACGGGTCTAATTATAGATGTAGTGCGAGTGTTAAACTGAACTACAAGTGCTAGGATTGCGACGGGTCTGATTATAGATGTAGTGTGTGTGTTAAACTGAACTACAAGTGCTAGGATTGCGACGGGTCTAATTATAGATGTAGTGCGAGTGTTAAACTGAACTACAAGTGCTAGGATTAATGGCTACATTTATATTTTATATCCCCACCGGTGTAGTGTTGAAATCTGTGACCGTTTGTCGCATGCGCCCATTGTGGTTACAAAATCCGATGACAGACAGCTGTTCCGTCTGATTTTGCAACCAGTCACGTGCGTTCAGGAATGTGGTGATGTCACGTCGCACATTCCGTCGGGTCGCAGATTTCTACACTACACTGGCCTTACAAGCACACATTGTTAAAAAGGTGTTTGTCATGTTTTTAACCTCTTCATTTTTCTTTTATCCTATTATTTAATAAAAGTTATATTTTAATAGTTATATCAGCCCTCGCTACCCACCCCTGTACAAATTTATTTAGTCCCTTCTTTTAGTGTGCCAGTTAAATACCTCTTTTTCTCTACTTAATTCTTTTTGACATATTACGTTGGTATTTAGGCACTGCCTATGTAGAGATATGTAGGGTTACCCTCCTGGGATATTCTAAGAGACTAAATATTTTCCCTTTACCTCTATCTTTAGAGGTTTTCCATTAAAAGCACACATTGTTGTCAGCACACAAGCAAAACAAAAACTATAATGCAAATTGCAATGTAATCTTTCAGATGCAAAACAAAAACAACAACAAATATTTGAATGCAACAATAGTGCAATAATAAAATTATCTATGTATTTAAATGGAATAGTCTAGTCAAAATAAAACGTTCATGATTCAGATATAGCATGCAATTTTAAGCAACTTTCTAGATGAACACATCTGATGAGCCAATGACAAGCAGCATATGTCTGTGCATCAAATAAACATGTGGCGTAAAACTTTAAAGGTGAATTTAAGTTCTGATTGACTTCCATTGAGCATTTTATATAGAATTTGTCAGTCTTTGCACTTAGTAGGGTAAAATAACAGTTTAGTCATAACTACAGATTAAACATCTGAACAGATTGGCATGAAGTTTTGAGATATCGTGGTCTCTATAGCATTTAAATTTATATTAAAGTGAATGTAAAGTTTGATGAATCAGTGCCCGGTTTTTAAAAACCCTATTAAAAACAGGGGCACTTTCATTCATCAAACTTTACATTTCACTCGTTTTGTTAAAAAAACTTACTTTTTTTTCTTGAAAGCCTCTCCAGCGCTTCCCTTGCACGTCGCAAGTCTCTTCATATGTCAGCAATGATGAATCCGTCTTCTTCCAATCACGACTTAGCCTCAGGCATTATTTGCTCTGGGGGGGAAGCCGTGATTGAAGGAAGCCGGATTCGTCATTGCTGACATATGAAGAGACTTGTGACGGGTGGGGGAAGCACTGGAGCGGCTTTCAAGAATAAAATGTAAGTACTTTAACAAAACGAGTGAAATGTAAAGTTTGATGAATGAAAGTGCCCCTGTTTTTAATAGGGGTTTAAAAACCGGGCACACATTCGTCAAACTTTAAATTCACTTTAAACACTAAGAGACAAATTTACAAGTAGAGCTGTATTTAAGGCTCCTGCTCATGTAATAAGGGCTAGATTACAAGTGGAGCGCTAAATTATCATGCGCCCCCAAACGAAAAAATTTGCCTGTTTGGGGGTGTGCGATAATTAGCCATTACAAGTGGATGGTTATTGCTATCGCTAGCTCGCAGTAGCAATTAGCGCTTACAAAATTAACCAGAGATCAGACCTATGTTTAATTTTATAAATATGCCCCAAAATACGGTCTAGATAACAGCATCTTTAATTTTTAATTAAATTACTGCCCTAGGCAGTATTTTGGGGTTAAAGTTGGTGGGAGTGGGGTGTTAGAAAAAAAAGTGCCTTTACATTGCTGTAACTGTGGGTTCCCAGTAAATATATGTATATGCTTATATACATATATATTTATGTGTTAATAGGTGTATATACACAAAAATATATATGTACATCAGCATATACAAAAATATATATATTTGCTGCAATTGCTGGCGCTGAAGTTCTGATGCCGTCTCTGAGGAGCCTATGGAAACACTCTCCCGTGAGCACAATGCTTCCCAACAATGCAAACGTGAGGTTGCGTTCGCATTGCTGAAAACTTGTAATACCCACGCACATAATTGTGTGCTGGTATTACACAGTGGAGCGCAAATTTTGCTTTCATCAAAGGGATATTTAGTGCTCCACTTGTAATCTGGCCCCAAGTCGTGTAGCATTCATTTTAAAAGTTGAACATAAAAAGGGATTCTTTCCTTTTCCCTGCTGGACACTATTGTTTTTATGATGTTTTAATAAAGATTTACTTTTTATTTCATATCATCACCGGAGTGCTGCCTTTCTATTCTTGACTTTGTTTTGAGCGGCTGTCCCAACCGTTTGGCTTGCACTGCACCGCACCGCAGTGTTTTATTTACCCTGTTGACTATCCGTAGTCTTTTAGCCTCACTCCCACTGCCGCTTGCACCCGTGATTGGAGATTGGAGTTCGAAAATCACCCTCAAAAATCCGAACTTCAAATATCACGTTAACATATTCCCCCATATAATTCAATGGAGCAAAAAAAGTGAGGAAAACCCCAACTCACACACAAACTATCGCGTATTCTCAAGTGCGCTAACCCAACATAGAAAATGTATTTAAAAAGCAGGAATGTAAAGCTTAGGAGATGGCCCATGTTCGGTTCAGAACCTGGATTATGCTTGCTTATTGGTGGCTAATATGTAGCCACCAATAAGCAATCACTATCAATGGCGCTGAACCTAAAATGAGCCAGCTCCTAAGCTTTACATTCATGCTTTTTAAATAAAGATAGCAAGAGAACAAAGAAAATTTGATAATAGGAATAAATTAGAAAGTTTATTAAAATTGCATACTCTAATGATTCATATAAATAAATATTTAGAGTTTAGTATCCTTTTAAGACCCTTTTAAAAAAAAAAAAAAAAAAGAAACCTTATACTACTAGTACTAAAAGTTACTATAGCATTAGCCCTTAGAATGGCTTTTTTGCCCTAAAGTGATTTAGCTCTTTTTCTAAGAAAAATACAACCCAATTCTACAATAAAAGGAATTCCCCTACTCCCCCAAAAAAAGTGTATCTAAAAAAACCTTCTCTAAAAATTGTCCTGAAAAGGGCATTTGGAAGGGCATTGCCCTAAAGTAATTTCAACTCTTTTGCCCATTAAAAAAATAAATATATATATATTCTTATAAAAAAAAACTAAAAAAAAACCCTTTCCTAAAAAAAAGATTGCATTTGGTTGGGCATCCTTATACAAAACATTTCTTTAAAGAGCCCTGACTTTTTCATGTGTCCCTTTTTAAAGCGGCAATATGGTCACCCTACTTAGAAGGGCATTTGGTACGGCAGTGCCCTGAGGTGACCATAGCTCTTGTGCCCAATAAAAAAAAAACCTTTCAATGTATTATTTCGGACAGGAAAAGCAACATCTAATTATCACTATTTTGGTAATCTGGTAATTAACAGCTGGAAGAATTACTGTAAAGCAAGTCACTTTGCAGTATAACATAGAAATAAACAGAAAATAGAGTTTGAAATTATGCTTAAAAGGACACAAAAGTGAGTAGTATGCCGGTACTTATGTAAGTGCATTAAATAAAGGCCTTTTTAGCCTTAACCTAGAGCTTGCATGATTCTGTATGTGTTCTGTGACTATCAGCGAGCCTCGACAGGTGCCGACTGATGTGTATGCACAATGCACTTGCTTGCCCGTCAATCAAATTCATGTATTCTTGTGTACTGTACTTACAAATATGCAGTAATACCCAGTAAGCACTGAGGTTTCATTCTCATATGTAAATAATAAAGAAAACGAAATAATATTTTTTAATTTTTTATGAATGCACTTATCTTGTGGAGTATTTAAAAATAGTTTGCTGTGTCCCTTTAAAAACTTCCTGATGTGAAAAACACATATGCCCCTCACAGTACAGTATGGTCCGGAAGAGATTGAGCAGACATAGTTCTTGAGGGGCAACACATTCACATTTGGGGCTACCAAGAGTTTTTGAACTGCTTAAAAAGTGCTTCACTGACTATTCTAACAACATTGGTGTAAAAAAATAATAATAAAGTATTCTTTGTTAAAGCCTGTTACCAATGTATTACACAATTGATAAAAAATAATTTGTATGCCATGTATATACAGTGTATATATATATATATATATATATATATATATATATATTTCTCGTTTGCAAGAAGGCACTCACTGGTCTTTTTTAGTAAAAAACAACTTTTAATTCATAGATTTAAAAAGCAATTACATCCATAACGTTTCGATGTCGTTATGACATCTTTGTCAAATGTTCTGCTAACATCACCAATATAGGACAAACATGTTCCCAAAGTAGAAAATCGCTATGACAAAGATGTCATAACGACATCGAAACGTTATGGATGTAATTGCTTTTTAAATCTATGAATTAAAAGTTGTTTTTTACTAAAAAAGACCAGTGAGTGCCTTCTTGCAAACGAGAAATGGATACAATTTATATTTGAAGTGCACCCTGGCAGTTGTGGTAATGTAAGACTGTGCTTATCTCTCTTTGGAGGATATTTATATATATATATATATATATATATATATATATATATATATATATATATATACATACACACACGCACACACATATATATATATATATATATATATATATATACACACACACACACATGCATACAAAATATCACTTAAATAAATAAAATAAATTCCTCATATTTCCAATTCATAATACAGCTTCGGTTTTTAGTATGATTATTATTCTTTCAATTCATCAATTCAATATAAGAATAATTGAATTGTTACTAATACTTAACTTTCACAATGTAATTTATTGTATTTCATTTTTTAAATGTTTCATGAAAATTCACTGAATTCCATCCTTTTTTATAGACACCATATATTATGAATATTTCAAATGAGCCCTTATAGCAGAAAACATATAGATGGGGATGAGTAATGTAACCCCAATACCAGGTATAACATTATTTTCCCAACTCTACCTAATACCAACATTGATGAACCAGACACATTTTTTCTGTTAAATTACAGAAGCAGTGTTTCCCTGGCTTATTTGACTTGACAAGCCCTGTTTTATATAGCACCAACTATACAGTGTAAAACCACATTCAGCAATGCATATGTGCAGTGATAACTTTATCTAGAGAAGTGATGACCAGGGCTGCTTCATGTAAATAAACATTTATCTGCTAATGGCACACTATGCATGCATATAATAAGCACAGGCAGGAAGTAGCTTATTAACAGGAGATCGTAAAGTAAGTAGTGAATCTCCTGCTTTAAACGCCCGGGGCTTTCATCTTCACACTGCACATCAGCTAGAGGAACTTATCCCTCTGAACTGTACTTTTTATCAGCACCTAATACACTGCAGGGATCTGAGTGCTCCATAGCAAAACCATGAATGACTGATCTATATATCAGTGTAACTCAGTCTGACAAACACATTTTGAAGTTTTAGCACAAATCGCAAACCCACTGCCCCTATTACAGTAATTACCTGAAGCTGTCTGTTTGCTCCCAGGAGATATCTGTATCTCTATCTCAGTCTGCAAGCTCAGCAGCAGCCGTCACACACTTTCATAGCAGGAGGCAAAGTTTCCCGGTTTGCGAAGGTTGCAGTATCCGAGGTAGCTCAGCAAACAGCAATGACAGTGGAAATCTGAGTCCCCAAGGAGGGTGACAAGCGTCAGCTCTTATCTGGTGCTGTTGTATGTGCACTTCCTCTCGCTCTGAAGTCATGGACAAAATATGTTGCTTTGCATGTTCAGTTCAACCACATCCTTTGGCTGATTTTCTCTCAGTTATTCGCTTAAACACACATGAATGACAGGGCAGGCTTTCTAAAGTAACCCCCCGACCAAACGAATCCAGATCAAGGCACTGAGAGAGGTGCCAAGTAAAGGCAGCAGAAAGCAGGCGGCATGCAGAGCCAGTGTGATGTGCACAGAGCTCTCTCCCAAAGGCAGCGCTCTCCTACAGGAAATCCTCATTTTACAACCTCTGGCGCCCCCTCCCTCTGCAAGACTTTCCCTTCACTGCCCCGCAGGAGATCTCTGTTCGTAAACCTTCAGCATTACAACTTATTTACATCTTGACAACAGCATTAAAAAAATCTAAAATACTCTCTTGTATATATTTTAAAATTAGCAAAACTTCCCAAAGTAACAGACTTAATTTTGCTATTCATTATTTTTAAATCTGTATTTTTCTCTATTCATTATAAATTATTATATATTGTACCATCATGCTCAAAAGGTTGCATGATTCAGAAAGAGCTTTCAATTTTAAATAACTTGCCAATTTATTTCTATTATTAAATTGTCTTTGTTCTTTTGGTACCTATTATTGAAAGTAAGGTCAGGAGCGTGCTCTGTCTGCAGTACTATATAGTAGCAGTTTTGCAAAAATGTTATACATTAGCAAAAGCTCCATTTGGCAGCACTTTTTCCTGCTATATAGTGCTCCAGACAAATGCACTGTACATACCTAGGTATCTCTTCAACTTAGAATACCATGAGAAGAAGCAAATTTAAAATTAAAAGTAAATTGAAAACTTTTTCTTTTTAAAAAAAATTGTATTGTGAATCTCGAAAGGAAAATGTTTGGGTTTCATATGTCTCTTTAAATGGGAACGGTGTAAAAGCCGGAACGGAACGGAACAGGACGGAACAGGCCTTTTATGAAGGAAATTGCTTTAAAATATAATGGGATGTATTAGAGACTCTTGAGAACAATTTTAGGAACAAGAATATTTGTGATATAATAATGAATTAACCCTTTAACTACCAAAATAGTGTCCGGAACCAAACATAACAGCCCGGAACAGCACCTTCCCAGAAAACCAAATACACCAAATTCACAAGTCACATGTGACTAAATGTAATAAGTATAATCAGCCACAAACCATCCACAGAAACCACGTTCCAATACCCGTTCCGGCCTGTTAAACGCTTTTTCGTGAAAAGTGACGGAACGGCACCTTACCAGCAAACCAGATACACCAAATTCACCAATTACACATAACTAAATGTTATAAGTGTAATCAGCCACAAACCACCCACAGAAACCACATTATGATATCTGTTCCGGCCTATAATACACTTTTTTTATAAAAAGTGACGGAACGGCACCTTTCCAGCAAAATATACAGGCCAAATTCACCAGCCACACATAACTAGATGTGATAAATGTAATCAACCACAAACCATCCACAGAAACCACGTTCCAATACCCGTTCCGGCCTGTAAAACACTTTTCATGAAAAGTGACTGAACAGCACCTTACCAGCAAACCAGATACACCAAATTCACCAGTCACACATGAGTAAATGTTATAAGTGTAATCAGCCACAAACCATCCACAGAAACCACATTATGATATCTGTTCCGGCCTTTAATACACTTTATTATAAAAAGTGACGGAACGGCACCTACCCAGCAAAATATACAGACCAAATTCACCAGCCACACATAACTAGATGTGGTAAGTCTAATCAACCACAAACCATCCACAGAAACCACGTTCCAATACCCGTTCCGGCCTGTAAACCGCTTTTTCGTGAAAAGTGACGGAACGGCACCTTACCAGCAAACCAGATACACCAAATTCACCAGTTACACATAACTAAATGTTATAAGTGTAATCAGCCACAAACCATCCACAGAAACCACATTATGATATCTGTTCCGGCCTTTAATACACTTTTTTTATAAAAAGTGACGGAACGGCACCTTCCCAGCAAAATATACAGACCAAATTCAACAGCCACAAATAACTAGATGTGATAAGTGTAATCAACCACAAACCATCCACAGAAACCACGTTCCAATACCTGTTCTGGCTTGTAAAACGCTTTTTCATGAAAAGTGACGGAACGGCACCTTACCAGCAAACCAGATACACCAAAACCACCAGTCACACATGACTAAATGTTATAAGTGTAATCAGCCACAAACCATCCACAGAAACCACATTATGATATCTGTTCCGGCCTTCAATACACTTTTTTATAAAAAGTGACGGAACGGCACCTTCCCAGCAAAATATACAGACCAAATTCACCAGCCACACATAACTAGATGTGATAGGTGTAATCAACCACAAACCATCCACAGAAACCACGTTCCAACATCTAGTTATGTGTGGCTGGTGAATTTGGTCTGTATATTTTGCTGGGAAGGTGCTGTTCCGTCGCTTTTTATAAAAAAGTGTATTAAAGGCCGGAACAGATATCATAATGTTGTTTCTGTGGATGGTTTGTGGCTGATTACACTTATAACATTTAGTCATGTGTGACTGGTGAATTTGGTGTATCTGGTTTGCTGGTAAGGTGCTGTTCCGTCACTTTTCATGAAAAAGCATTTTACAGGCCGGAACGGGTATTGGAACGTGGTTTCTGTGGATGGTTTGTGGTTGATTACACTTATCACATCTAGCTATGTGTGGCTAGTGAATTTGTTCTGTATATTTTGCTTGGAAGGTGCCGTTCCGTCACTTTTTATAAAAAAGTGTATTAAAGGCCGGAACAGATAATATAATGTGTTTTCTGTGGATGGTTTGTGGCTGATTACACATATTACATTTAGTCACATGTGACTTGTGAATTTGGTGTATCTGGTTTGCTGGTAAGGTGCTGTTCCTTCACTTTTCATGAAAAAGCATTTTACAGGCCGGAACCGGTATTGGAACGTGGCTTCTGTGGATGGTTTGTGGTTGATTACACATCACATCTAGTTATGTGTGGCTGGTGAATTTGGTCTGTATATTTTGCTGGGAAGGTGCCGTTCCGTCACTTTTCATGAAAAGCATTTTACAGGCCGGAACGGGTATTGGAACGTGGTTTCTGTGGATGGTTTGATGCTGATTACACTTATAACATTTAGTTATGTGTGACTGGTGAATTTGGTGTATCTGGTTTGCTGGTAAAGTGCTGTTCCGTCACTTTTCATGAAAAAGCATTTTACAGGCCGGAACGGGTATTGGAACGTGGTTTCTGTGGATGGTTTGTGGTTGATTACATTTATCACATCTAGTTATGTGTGGCTGGTGAATTTGGTCTGTATATTTTGCTGGGAATGTGCCGTTCCGTCACTTTTTATAAAATATTGTATTAAAGGCCGGAACAGATATCATAATGTGGTTTCTGTGGATGGTTTGTGGCTGATTACACTTATCACATCTAGTTATGTGTGGCTGGTGAATTTGGTCTGTATATTTTGCTGGGAATGTGCCGTTCCCTCACTTTTTATAAAAAAAAGTGTATTAAAGGCTGGAACAGATATCATAATGTGGTTTCTGTGGATGGTTTGTGGCTGATTACACTTATAACATTTAGTCATGTGTGACTGGTGAATTTGGTGTATCTGGTTTGCTGGTAAGGTGCCGTACCGTCACTTTTCATGAAAAAGCATTTTACAGGCCGGAACGGGTATTGGAACGTGGTTTCTGTGGATGGTTTGTGGTTGATTACACTTATCACATCTAGTTATGTGTGGCTGGTGAATTTGGTCTGTATATTTTGCTGGGAAGGTGCCGTTCCGTCACTTTTTATAAAAAAATGTGTATTAAAGGCTGGAACAGATATCATAATGTGGTTTCTGTGGATGGTTTGTGGCTGATTACACTTATAACATTTAGTCATGTGTGACTGGTGAATTTGGTGTATCGTGTTTGCTGGTAAGGTGCTGTTCCGTCACTTTTCATGAAAAAGCATTTTACAGGCCGGAACGGGTATTGGAACGTGGTTTCTGTGGATGGTTTGTGGTTGATTACACTTATCACATCTAGTTATGTGTGGCTAGTGAATTTGGTCTGTATATTTTGCTGGGAAGGTGCTGTTCCATCACTTTTTATAAAAAAGTGTATTAAAGGCCGGAACAGATAATATAATGTGGTTTCTGTGGATGGTTTGTGGCTGATTACACATATTACATTTAGTCACATGTGACTTGTGAATTTGGTGTATCTGGTTTTCTGGGAAGGTGCTGTTCCGGGTTGTTATGTTTGGTTCCGGACACTATTTTGGTAGTTAAAGGGTTAATAAATTATTATATCACAAATATTCTTGTTCCTAAAATTGTTCTCAAGAGTCTCTAACACATCCCATTATATTTTAAATCAATTTCCTACATAAAAGGCCTGTTCCGGCCTGTTCCGTTCCGTTCCGGCTTTTACACCGTTCCCTTTAAATGTACTGCAGAGTTTAAAGGGATATGGAAGTCAGTTAGAGGATGCAATATTAAGAGACTTTTCTGTTATCATATTTACTTCATTCTCTTGGTATTCTTTGTTGAAAAAGCATAACTAAAGGGACAGTCAACACCAGAATTGTTGTTGTTTTAAAAGAAAGTTAATCCATTTATTACCCATCCCCCAGTTTTGCATAACCAACACAGCTATATAAATACACTTTTTACCTCTGTAATTACCTTGTGTCAAAGCCTCCGCAGACTGCCCCCTTATTTCAGTTCTTTTGACAGACTTGCATTTTAGCCAATCAGTGCTCACTCCTAGGTAACTTCACATGCATGAGCTCAATGTTATCTATATGAAACTCATGAACTAATGCCCTCTAGTGGTCAAAATGCATTCAGCTTAGAGGCAGTCTTCAAGGTCTAAGAAATTAGCATATGAACCTCATAGGTTTAGCTTTCAACTAAGAATTCCAAGAGAACAAAGCAAAATTGATGATAAAAATAAATTGGAAAGTTGTTTAAAATTACATTCCCTATTTAAATCATGAACTTAGTTTTTTTACTTGACTGTCACTTTAACAACAATCCTTTAGAAAAAGTTTTCAAACAATTTATCTTCAAAAATCCCATTAGGTATAGTGATCAACCCCAATAATAGTGCAATAACAAAATGATCTGAATTTTCCACTTTTATACATCATTAAAGTGACAGTCAAGTCCCAAAAAAACTTTCATGATTCAAATAGGGCATGTAATTTTAAACAACTTTCCAATTTACTTTTATCACCAACTTTGCTTTGTTCTCTTGGTATTCTTAGTTGAAAGCTAAACCTAGTTCATATGGTTCATATGCTAATTTGTTAGACCTTGAAGGCTGCCTCTAATCTGAATGTATTTTGACAGTTTTCACCACTAGAGGGCGTTAGTTCATGTGTTTAATATAGATAATATTGAGCTCATGCACGTGAATTTACCTAGGAGTAAGCACTGATCGGCTAAAATGCAAGTCTGTCAAAAGAACTGAAATAAGGGGCAGTTTGCAAAGGCTTAGATACAAGGTAATTACAGAGGTAAAACGTGTAATATTATAACTGTGTTGTTTATTGCAAAACTGGGGAATGGGTAATAAAGGGATTATCTATCTTTTTAAACAACAAAATACTTTTGTTGACTGTCCCTTTAAGTTAAAAAATAGTTGTGAAAGTTATAATTGCTTTGATATGATTATTTTCACAGGGTGTTTAAAACAGCATTTAAAGGATAATACGACCAGAACATAAAATACTGTAAATTGTTAGAGCATTTTAAGCCAAAAGTAGCATTTTATCACTAATGTTTCTTTCACCCAATGGAGTAAATTTATCATGTGGAATTGCAGCTCTTCACAAATTTGTGAACACAGCAAATCATAGATATTTATCAAAAAAGGCTATTTCCTTCATACAGGTGGTGAGTCATCAATCCATTACTCCTGGGACTTACACTCCTGGCCACTAGGAGGAGACAAAGATTCACAAAACTACAAGAGCCCTTAACCCCCCCCCCCATTTTACTAGAAACTAATATTGGTTAAAAAATAATAATAAAAAAAAGAAATATTGAATTATTTAGTAGAAATGAAATTATAAATCATGTCCCGCCTGCATTACTCATGGGCTCCGCAGCTTTTGTATTAGTTTCCTAGGAGTAATGGATCATGGACTCTCACCACATGTATGAAAGAAAATATAATTTGTGCTTACCTGATATATTCATTTCTTTCATGGTGGTGAGAGTCCACAAGACTGTAAACACAGTTCAATATCCAGCACTCTAAACCCTCAGGTGTGTGCACACTGTCATAGGATCACTGCAACCATCCCAAAGACTCAAAAATCACAATAAATGCAGCGGCACCACTTCTCATCTTCCAAGAATTCTTTTATTTCCACATAATGGGAGCAGGTTCAGTAAGAACGTCGTTTTGGGTTATACACCCTTAGTCATGTTCATACAGTGTTTGCATAGCCTAATCACCCTTAAAGGGACACAAGTCAAAATTAAACTTCATGATTCAGATAGAGCAGCAATTTTAAACAACTTAACAATTTACTTCCATTAACAAAATGTGCACTGTCTTATTATATTTACACTTTTTGAGTCACCAACTCCTACTGAGCATGTGCAAGAATTCACAGCATATACGTATATGCATTTGTGATTGGCTGATGGCTGTCACATGATACAGGGGGAGTGGAAATAGACATAACTTTGCAATTTATTTAACAAAAATCTACTTCTCATTTGAAGTTCAGACTAAGTGCTATTGCATTGTCTTCTTATCATGCATTTGTTGATTATACAAATCTACTGTATTGACTGGTCCTTTAAATACCTACAGGCAGGTAAAATCACACCTCTTTACTTACATTCTAGGTATACATATCTACTTGATTCTACTGACATCTAGTGGTCTAAACCTATACCAATACAAAAGTGCAAATATAAAAACACATACAAAAACACAAATGTTGTAAGCAAGATCTAAAATACCAGAATACAAAAGACAATGTTAGAGAAAAAAACTTTTATAAAATATGAATAATTTGCCCTCTTAAGAATATACTCAAATCCAATTCCCTATTCATTCTATTAGGGTCTAATGCATCTAACTTATTAATCCAAAATGCTTCACGTTTCTTGAGGAGCAATTCTCTATTACCGCCCTGCCTAGGGCTCTGTATATGGTCTATTATCTGAAATCTTAATTGTGCAATAGTATGGTCTTTACTTAAAAAGTGGTGGGCAACTGGAGCATTCAGATCCTTCGTTCTAATATTGGATTTGTGTTGGACTATTCTATCCCTAGCCCTCTGGGTCGTCTCTCCAATATAAATTAACCCACACGGACACTTGATAAGATAAATCACGAAATTAGCATTACAATTAAAATAACCCTTAATCCTAAATTTCTGTCCTGTGAGGGGGTGGATAAACGCATCCCCTTTTTATCATATTGTTACAACTAGAACAGTTCAGGCAGGGAAAACAACCATTATTCTCTGAAGTAATATGCCCCAGTTTAGATTTCTTTTTAGTACCAACATCTGCTTTAATGATTTTATCTTTTAAGCTAGGGAGTCTCGTATATGCTGGCATAGGGGGCTGGCAGAATGCTAAAACCTCTGGGTTGCATTCTCTTAAGACATGCCAATGCTTCCTCACAATTCTTTGAATTTTTGTACTACACTAACTACAGGCACTGAACTCTGAAACAAACACCATCCTGTCAGGGTCCTTTCTCTTATGGGCATTTCCATTACTGACCTTTCCACTTGGTGACTGTACCACTCTATCAATAGTGTCTTGAATCAAGCTATGTGGATAGCCTTGCTTCACAAATCTAGATCCCATCTCCTGTAACCTTTTTAATGCCAGAGTTTCATCCTTTACTATACGCTTTACTCTAAGCATCTGACTATATAGTAATGATCTCACAAGAGCAGGTGCATGGGCACTAAAAAAATGTAAAAAGACTATTCCTATCCGTATCTTTTCTATACAGATCTGTTTTCAACAGGGGACCCTCTTTATAAACTTTAGTATCAAGGAAATTGATGGATTCCTTACTTCAAGATATCGTAAATCTAATACACCTTGATGCTATATTCAATTCCCTCACAAACTGTTGGAGGGAGCCAACGTCACCCCACAAAATGCCAAATATATCGTCTATGTACCGCCACCAGGTGGCACCACATAGAAGAAAAAGATTATTTTCATATACAAATCTTTCTTCAAATACATTCATAAAAATATTGGCACAGGTGGGAGCGACGTTGGACCCCATAGCAGTACCCTGTTTCTATATAAAATAAGAATCCTCAAAAATAAAATAGTTGCAGTACAATATTATCTTCATTAACTCAACTATACTGTGAACCTATTACTCTTTCCTATAACATATTTAATAGCATCCAACCCACTACTGTCGGCAGTGACGTGCAGTGAGGTCAGAGGCTGGTGAGGCACTTGGTATGATAAGCCCGACAAACCCATATATGAACCCAATAGATGTAGCTTAAATATACAATTAATTTAGCAGGTTGCACAAGGGCAATTAGCATTAGCAGACAGTTATAGCTTTTTCCTCCCCCTAGTAGACAGTTATAGCCTTTTTTCCCCCTTAGCAGACAGATATAGCTTTTTTTCTCCCCTTAGCAGCCAGTTATAGCCTTGTTTTCCCCTTAGCAGACCGTTATAGCCCTTTTTCCCCCTCAGCAGACAGTTATAGCTTTTTTTCTCCCCTTAGCAGACAGTTACAGACTTTTTTTCACCTTAGCAGACAGTTATAGCTTTATTCTCCCCTTAGCAGACAGTTATAGCTTTATTCTCCCCTTAGCAGACAGTTATAGCTTTATCCCCTTATAATTCCTTACTTCCCAAAGAGGGAACAGCTTAAGCCCCTCCTGGCACCCAAAACATCCCAAGAATCTCCTTATGCAGAGTTTTCAGCAAATTACCGGAGCTCAGGTGTTCTCTGTCATGACAGCAGCACAGTCCCATGTCAATGAAGCCCCGGAGCCATGTCTATGTGAGGAGGGGCTAATGACCTCACACTAGGCATTAGGGGCGTGGTCACGTGAGCCGTCGCTCACTTGTTTGTTAGCCGAGCAGGAGTGAAGACCTGCGAAGAGAAGCGGTTAATTTCTACTCACCATGTCGGAGTTGCAGAAGATCCTGTCGACGGTCCAGGAGCTGTTGTCGTCGAAGGGTGAAGACTGGGTCCGGAAGCGGCTGGCGATCGAAGAGGATTCAGGAACCGGAGGAGTCGTCACGGCGGGCGGTGAGCCATCCAGGCCGACGCGGAGATCCCGTCCGCCAGAAAGGCTAAGTCCATCGACCGGAAGACGTCAGGAGTCCGGGAGCCGTAGAGGAAAAGCGGTGAGAGCTGCAGCGGGTCAGCGGTCGTCATCGGTGAGAAGGAGAAATCGGTCAGGACCGGGAGACATCAGCAGAACGGACGCAACACGGTTTCTCCAGGGAGAAGCTGCACCAGGTACTTCTTCTTCTTTTTCAGGAGCTGTTTTCGTCCGTTGGGATGAAGAGGTGTCGGAAGAAGCGGAGATGGTGGCTGGTGAGGAAGAATCTTGCGAGGCGGCGAACGTAAGTATTTTGGCGCCAAATCAGGGGACAACGGCTCCAGGCCCAAAGTGCGCAACAAAACAGGAAAAATGTACGGCCTTTAGGCCTGGGGGTATCATTAATAAAAATAATGTTGGGCAGCATGTGGGCTATCATTTATTAACGCAACAGGACATGAACACGGCATTGAGGCCTTTAATCAGAGAAGGCCCAAATAATGTTGGGCAAGTAGAAATTTGTTCAGCGGTTAGGCCTGAGATAAATACAGGCCGGGATAAAGAAGTTAGTCACGGCGTAAGGGATAACACACCACAGATGGTATATGAGGAAGTTCTAAGAGTCAGGGGCCAGGATCAGTTTACGGCTAATGAGCCTTTTTTAATGCAGCAGCAATATTGTGAGGAGCATTTTAGTCAGGTAAGCAGGCATTGTAAAACGGCTAGTGAGCCTAGAACAGCAAATACAGACTCTTCAAACAAGATTAGCTCAAGGAATACTACATTGAATAAGCCAGTTACTGTAGGAGCTTCCGCCCCAACAGGTAGAAAGGCTTTGGAAAAAAGAAAGCATTGTTTTACAGGTCCAGGAGGAGAAAACGCTGAGAGGGATGTTAGGCCAGAGAGTTTTAGAAATTGGGAGAATGCCAGTTTAGATGGTAGTGCTAGAGAGATGTTTTTAAAGGAGCATAATGTTAGTGATAGAACAAGTAGGATTGTAAATAAGGAGGCTAATTCTAGGCAGGTTAACGTTTCTTTTTCTTCAGATTCTATTCATCCTGAGTTTATAACACCTGGCCGGAGCTGTGATACGTTTCCTTCTAGGATACAGGAGGAAGCAGACTCTTTATGGATTGATGAACAGTACAGTGATTTCGGGGAGGAGGAAGAGCAATCAGCTTTGCCAGGACCAGCAGCGTCGGAGCAGGTAAACAGTTTAGATATTGTATCACAGTTAATTAGAGCTTTAGTTCCAGGTAATGTTAATTCTGAGGGTAATAGGGCGAGTAATTCAGCTAGGGTTAACACTATGGTTAGTAATGATAGTGATAGGATTTTCCTTAGCGGGGGCTCTGTTGATAGGGGTGTTAGTATTTTTGATAGAAGGTTAGCTAACAGGGAATACGCATCCTCTCAGCCTCAGGTAGTCCACAGTGAAAGAAAGAGACAGGAGAAAAGTTCCAGGAGTTCAGTTTCACGGCGACGGGAGAGATCCCGTTCGCCTATTACGTTCAGACAAAACAAAGAATTAGGCGATTCTTCTCTTTGGGGATCATTGGATAAACAGTCAAGGGAAAGAGGGAGACCCAGAAGGTCTAGGACTCCGGTTAGGAGGAGAGAAAATGAAAGAGATAAACAGAGAAAAGGTAGTGAATCAACACGCCAGGAAGCAAGGAGGGAGACGGTCATTACAAGGGAGAATCCTGTAATGTCCAATGATGCAGGTGAGATTTCAAGTGTTAATGTGAATGATTCGAATGCTTCTGATGCAAGGTGTGAGCTGATGTTAAAAGGATTGAAAGATTTAATAGCTAGATTGGAAGGTTGTGGTCCGGTGAGTGCCGAGGGCACTCCAGGCCCGGTTGGTGTTTGGGTTCAGCAAATTGCGCCCTCAGGAGGTGGTCCTCCCGAGCAGGCACCTTCGGTAATTTTAAGTAGTGCAAGTATGGTAGGGCTTCCTAAGGTATCTGATCAGGCTTTGAGACGCCCTTGCTTATGTTCGGTTGGGCCTTTGGGTATTCATTTATCTTTAGAGATAAAAGAAAAGATTTGGCGTAGAGAGTTTATTGAAATTTTCTCATTGCTTCCGGTGGATCAAGTTTTTGATATCAAAGATGATGTAAGGAGTGAGTCTTCTAAAAAAGAAGATGACGAGCGTAAAAAGAAATTTAGAAAATTGCCAAAAACTTTATCTAATTGGTCAACTGCCTTTTGTATTTTGGCAAGCGTAGTTGGTGAAAAGAACCCCGAGCTTTGCTCTTCCCTATTTTGTTACCTCAATGAAATAGCTAGTGCTTGTCGCACTTATGGCGGTCTTGCGTGGTGGAAGTATGACGAACAGTTTCGTCAACGTCTTGCAGTTCGTCCTGAAATGAGATGGGACGATAGGGACATGGGGATATGGTTGGAGCTTATGACTCCTTTAAGGTCTCAGTCCTTTCGTGTTGCGGGAGGAGGAAGTAATGCTTCCTCAGCATCATCATCAGCAGTGGCCCTCAGAAAAGGGCTTTGCTTCCAATTCAATGAAGGAACATGTAAATTTGGAACAGCTTGTAAATACAAGCACGAGTGCTCCTTTTGTGGAGGAGTCCATTCTAGCGCAAAATGCTTTAAAAAAGGTAAATCCCTCTCAAAAGGAGAAAGTACTATTCAAAGCCAGGACGCCAGTGAAAGTCGAAAGGATGGCGCCGTGGTTAGAATTGTACGGTAAGAAAAAAGCTAAAAGATCAGATGCGAACACTCTATTGAGGGGGTTTTCAGTTGGGTTTTATATCCCCTTTTTTGAGGGGATTGAATCAGTTTTTGCAGGTAACTTAAAGTCAGCATCGGATTTTCCGGAAGTAGTGATGGCTAAGATTCAGAAAGAAATTTCTCTGGGTAGGATGGCGGGTCCCTTTAAGACCCCTCCTTTTAAGAATTTGCGTGTCTCTCCCTTAGGAGTGGTTCCCAAAAAAATGCCAAATCAATTCAGATTGATTCATCATTTGTCTTTCCCGAAAGGTTTTTCAGTGAATGATGGGATTGATCCTAAATTATCTGCAGTCAGATACGCATCCTTTGATAAGGCTTTAGATTTGATTCGGGAGGCGGGTCCAAACGCCTTGTTGGCGAAAGTGGACATTGAATCAGCATTTAGGCTGTTACCGGTCCATCCATCTTGTCATCATCTGTTGGGCTGCTTTGTGGGTGGTTCCTATTTTGTGGATCTATGCTTACCAATGGGCTGTTCTATTTCCTGTTCTTATTTTGAGAAATTTAGTTGTTTTCTAGAATGGGTTGTAAAGCAGATTTCTGGTTTGTCATCCGTTTCTCACTATCTGGATGATTTTTTGTTTGTGGGTCCGGAAGGTACCCAATCATGCCAATTTCTGATGGATTCTTTTATGCTGATAGCTAGGGATTTTGGGATCCCGGTTGCTGATGAAAAAACTGAGGGCCCTTCTCATGTGATAAATTTCCTGGGAATTTGTATTGACACTGTTTCTATGGAATGCAGACTTCCTAAGGACAAGATTAGTGATCTTGTGTCCTCTATTAACCTAGCTCTCGCGAGAAAGAAGCTTTCGTTGAGAGAGATTCAGTCCCTAGTGGGTAAACTGAATTTTGCATGTAAGATCATTCCAGTTGGTAGGATTTTTTGCAGAAGGTTATCTTTAGCCACTGTGGGAGTTAAAATTCCCCATTTCCGGATTCGTTTATCTTATCAGGTGAAAGAAGATTTGAGAGTTTGGAAAGCTTTTTTAAAGGAATTTAACGGCATATCTTTAATTCAGACTATGGAAATTCTGTGTAGTGAACTTCATTTATTCACTGACGCTTCAGGGGCTCATGGTTTTGGAGCCATATTTGGAAACAAATGGTGTGCTGGAGTGTGGCCTGAATATTGGGCTGTGGTAGGTCTAACAAAAAATTTGGTTTTTCTGGAATTATTTCCGTTAGTGGTAGCTTTAAAAATTTGGGGTGTCGAATTCGAGAATAGAAAGGTGGTATTTCATTCCGATAATATGGGGGTTGTTTTTGCAATCAATCGCCTATCATCTAATTCGAAACCAGTGATTGGATTGCTGAGGATGTTCGTTTTTGAATGTATGAAGCATAATGTCTTTTTTAGAGCTATTCATGTTCCTGGAAAGGAGAATGTTGGGGCTGACGCTCTTTCTCGTTTTCAGTGGCGGAGATTCCGGGAGGCTGTGCCGGAGGCGGAAGAAATCGGTTTTCCTTGCCCGGAAGAGATGTGGCAATTGAACTTCCTAGATTGTTAAAATCGGTGAGGGGAGCCTTAGCTCCTAGTACTTGGAAAGCCTACCTACCTGTCTGGGTTCAGTGGTTGAACAAATTATCTGATTTTGAAGGGAACAAAGAGGAATTGCTTTTATTAGACTGGATTGAAGAATGGAGAGTGAAGGGTACATCTAAATCGGTGGTGCAGAGGAATATGGCGGCTTTGTCTTTTTTGTTTAACTTGTTGGGTTGGGTCGATCTGTCCAAAAAAATTTCTGTGAGAATGGCTATAAGGAGTTTAATTAGGGGTAAAGTATCAGTTGATAATAGAAGACCTTTGGTCTTCGCCATTGTGGTCAAATTGGTTAAAGTGTTGCCCTTTGTTTGTTTTTCCCAATTTGAAGTTTTGTTATTCAAGGTGGCATTTTTGTTGGCATTCTTTGGTGCTTTTAGGATTTCAGAGCTGGTATCCGCTAACAGGTGGAACTGCGGGGGCTTGTGCTATAGGGATGTAGTTTTGAACCCGCATGAAGTTTTAATTTGGCTAAAGAAGTCTAAAACGGATCAAATAGGTAAGGGTTGCTGGATTTGTTTGAAAGAGATTGGGGGATTGTGCTGCCCAGTTACGGCAGTTAGGGAATTTTTTAAGGTTAGAAGAGTTATTAATGGCATTCCTTTATTGGTGCACGAGGACGGCACATTTTTATCTCGTTTTCAATTTGAAGCAGTATTGAAAAAAGCGTTAGAAAGGATAGGCTTGAATAGTAGTGAATTTGGTTGTCATTCATTTAGAATTGGGGCAGCGACGGAAGCTAGTATTTCTGGTTTGAATGTCAGTTCAGTTAAAAAGATTGGGAGATGGAAGTCTGAATGTTTCAGGTTATATGTGAGACCGGAGCTTGTTAATAAGTTATAGATATAGTTTTTTATTCCAGCAGGTCCCATTCATTGTTGGATCGTGGGACATTCTTACATATACTGGGCGAGAAAAGAGGCTGCATTAAGAGATGCAGGGCTGCAGCTTAGCTGTTCATCTGAAAAAGTATTGATTAAGTGGTTTGGGATTAGGGGTATGAAATGGGACCAGTTATTATTTAAAGTGATTAGTTGGGCTAGATTGTTTCACCCACCTGAGATTTTAATTATTCACGTAGGGGGCAATGATTTAGGGTTTATGGCACAAAAAGACTTTATTGATATGATCAAAAGAGATATTGGTAGGTTAAAAGAATTGTTACCTGAGATAATGATCATTTGGTCCGACATTGAGTGCAGATTAGCGTGGAGATCTGCTTGGGATGTGAAAAGATTGGACTCATCCTGCAAAAAGATTAATAGAACTATCACAAGCTTTGTGGCAAAATTGGGTGGCTTCGGTTTAAGGCATGTGGAGTTTGAAGGAGAGTCTGGAAGCTGCTTCTTCTTAAAAGATGGTGTTCACCTTAACAAAATTGGCCTGCATCTTTTTAATTTTAACTTGAGCGAAGGGGTAAAAAAGGCCTTAGCCCTGTGGGTTGGTGCTCAAAGGTCTTTTCGAGCAGTGGCGGGGTGCTAGCCGCTAAGTTATATTTAATTATTATGGGTACCTCCTCAGGTATGGGGAGAGGTTAAGTATGTGGGCGTGCCTGGCCGAGCGCCAGTGGAAGGCACGTAATTTTATGGGGCAAGCACCTTTTGAATGTTATTGTGGTTTAATAAAGTTTATCTATTATTTAAAATAATAAACGCGGGCTGCAGCCTTTTTCCCCCAAAGTTTTGTCTTGTGTTTTTATTTATATTAATATTGCCTAGATGTGTGGTCAATGAAGCCCCGGAGCCATGTCTATGTGAGGAGGGGCTAATGACCTCACACTAGGCATTAGGGGCGTGGTCACGTGAGCCGTCGCTCACTTGTTTGTTAGCCGAGCAGGAGTGAAGACCTGCGAAGAGAAGCGCCCTCCCTCCCTCCCTGGATTTGGTAAGTGGTTGTCGCAGCTAAAGCGGGGTGCTAGCCGCTAAGTTATATTTAATTATTATGGGTACCTCCTCAGGTATGGGGAGAGGTTAAGTATGTGGGCGTGCCTGGCCGAGCGCCAGTGGAAGGCACGTAATTTTATGGGGCAAGCACCTTTTGAATGTTATTGTGGTTTAATAAAGTTTATCTATTATTTAAAATAATAAACGCGGGCTGCGGCCTTTTTCCCCCAAAGTTTTGTCTTGTGTTTTTATTTATATTAATATTGCCTAGATGTGTGGTCATGGAGTGTCAGAGCCAGGGGGTAATCAGGGCAAGTGCAGACAGCCCTTGTGGTGGTGGGGGGGTCTATTCCCCTAACTGGTGTCAGTGTGAACCGTCCAATGCTCAGACTGTGTAATCAATCACAGAGTGACTGAAAGCCCTGCCCCATGGGATTCCCTCTTATCGCTCCAGTCCTGTGATTCTTGTTACACTACACCCTGTCACTGTGATTCCCCCCAGCTGCCAGCAGGACTATGACCTCTTCCCACTTTGTCACTTGTGAGGTCTCATCAAGGTGCCCCTTATGTGTCACACAGCAGTCTGTCCTGTATGCAAGTCAGTATCCATTATGTGCTGCACGGCACGCTCCTTACAGGGAACATTTACCGCAGACCCTCGCCATCCTACCTCTTCACTTCAACTTTATCCTGTATGCAAGTCAGACAGTTCCCACTTCCCATGATGTGCCATACGGCGCACACCTTACAGGCCATCCTACCTCTTCACTTCTAAACATTAGTACCGGTCTGCGTCTGCGAGTCACTCACATGGACATGGCTCATTTTCAACCAATCACGCGGCGCTTTGCACCCACCTCCCTATTTTCACTTCTGATTTCCCAGTCACAAGCGCCGGCACTGTGCACAGCTCTGCTATACATCACTGACTACTCAGTATAATAGAGAATAGGCTTGCTCTGATTCTGCTCCTGTCCTGCTGCTGGCTAATCTGTGAGCTAAAGGGGGGGGGGGGGGTACGTTTTAAAAATACATCAATATTTGTATGATTTTGCTTACATTTTTTTTATTCAACTGAACTTTGCTGCTGTTTTACTTTTAGGTTTTCCATACATAAAACGCTGGAAAACTTCAAAGTAGAACTGCAGCAAAGTTCAGTTGAATAAAAAAATTTAAGCAAAATCATACAAATATTGATGTATTTTTAAAACGGTCCCCCCCTTTAGCTCACAGATTAGCCAGCAAAGCACAGGAGCAGAATCGGAGCAAGCCTATCTCTATTATACTGAGTAGTCAGAGATGTATAGCAGAGCTGCGCAGCCACAAAATGACACTAAGAGGCCCAAGTATAACACCTTCTGACTGAAAGCGGGGACTAGAAGGGAAGAGATGAACTGCATGGGACACGCTGTTAAACCTGTGGCTCAGTAATAAGGGGAATACAAAAATAAATACATTATTCTCTAAGAAGAAAAAAAAAGCTATACCTGTCTGTCTGCTAAAAGGGATAAAAAAAAAAAAAGCCTATAACGCTCTGACTCTGCTTAATAAATAAAAAAAAAAGCATTAACGGTTGGGCTAAATGAAAAAACATTAAAACAAACAAACACATGCCCTGCACCCAAACACAACTGCATGGGACATCGTGTCCGTCTGCAACTATTGCGTTAGTCCCTGAAGCTAATTGCAGGTCACTCCAAGCCCACCAAAACCAGAATCCCCTATTAGCTTCCCAGCACCGCGGCCAACCTTGCCAGGTCCCCGGTACCAGCTCCCTTCCCTACCTGCAACGGCAGCTCCTCCCCGGTCAGTGCAGAAGACTGAATCCCTGATCTCAATCTTCTGTTGTATCCCCGCACGCAATCAGCTTGGCATGGCTGCAGGTTGCTGCTGGCTGGGGCCTTCAGTGCTGCTGGTGCCTGTACTGTCCTGGTGGACCGTCGGGTTAAGCACTCCTGTCCGCGACTCTGCCTGCGCCAGTGTGGGCTCAGTGGCAGCGCCCATGCTCCTACATGATAAAGAGAACTGGGCGCTGATTGGCTCTGAGGCGCGAGAGCTGGGTGCTGATTGGCTCCGACTCCCCGAGGCGCTTAGAGAGCAGCCTCTATGGGGAGCATTATTAGCGGTATGGCGATTGGGCTGTGAGACTTCAGCGCATTAAGCGCCACTGGGGGCAGTCTGTAGCAGCTTATGGATGATATACATATATTGCGCAAACGAGGGGAGGCGAGCTGAACGGCTCACACACAGCCTCTCCTTGTTTGTGCAATACTGCAATTAGGCAGCCTTATTGCAAAAAAATGGTGGCCTAGTCATTGGCAGGGGGTGGGGGGTTAGGGGGGGGTACATTTAGTGTAAAAACAAATATATAATAACTTTTTTTAATAAAAGTGTTTAAAAAGTGTAGTTACACACAGGGGACAGCACGTCACTGACTGTCGGGTATAGAAGTATAAAGACTCACAATATCCAAACTGTACAAAATGCATTTATCCATATTCCCAGAAAGACCCTCAATCTTCATCAAAAAGTCATTGGTATCTTTGATAAATGACATAGCTTGGGCTACAAATGGCCTCAAGAGTCTATCTAGGTATATAGATATATTGGTAAAAACGGAGTCAGTGCCCACCACTATGGGACGTCCTGGTGAGGTCCCCAAATGTTTATGGACTTTCGGGAGTGTATAAAACACTGGAATAATAAACTCTTCTTTAATAAGGTAATTTCCGGTCTCACTGTCAATAATCCCGTTCTGAAACGCTCTCTGTACACATTTTGTTATATCGCACAAAATCTTAGAAGAGGGGTCAAACGTTAAAGGCATATACACATCGGTTTTAGCTAATTGGCCTTGGATTTCATTAATATAATACCCCCCCTATCTAAAATAACTGTAGCTCCGCCCTTATCAGCCTGTTTGCAAATTAACTCTTTATTATCACACAGAGCTTTTAAAGCTTGACTATCTTTTTTGACATATTTGGCATAAATTGCTGTTTCTTATTATGTTGCTTTTTCTTTAAAACATCCAGGTCAGATTTAACCAACTTCATAAATACATCAATGCTAGAGTCATACATAGCTGGAACAAATGAGGTCTTATTTTTTAGGCCCAAGTTTTTAATTGCCAATTCATTTGTCATAACAGTCCCAAGAATATCTTGCCTTTTCATCCCACAGTCAGTATTGGAAAAAAAAGATTTTAATTTGAGACTTCTATTGAACTTATACAAGTCCTGATCTAACTTGAACAAATTGCATCCCTCTTGTTTGCAAAAAGAAAGCCCCTTTTCCAATACCTTATATTGGGCATCTGTGAGCTGTGCATCAGAGATGTTAAAGTAAAGGTAAAGTTACCCTCATCACTATCTAGAATATCATTCAATGTTTAAAAATAATATGACTTTAATTAATCATATTTTATATAAATAGTTATAAATAAATATATTACCTTTATATTCCTATTTATATACATCCCCAAATTCAACCCGTAATTTCTTTTTTTTTTTTCTCGTTGACATCACATGTATTTAATAGCCAATTGATTTTTAGGCCGTTAGGCGGCCGTCAACCGACGTCATCCGCCCCTTTACTTGTCGCGGCATGCGCACTGTAATTTTTCCTCATCTTCTCAACCAAGCACGCTCCAGTTTCGCGCATGCGTCCCACACAGACTACCTCATCATCTTGTTACAGTCTGTACAATCAGAGCCAGGAGCTGCATTTATCGATATTGTTGAAACATTTCTTAAAAACATTGATCTATTAACTCTGTTTGCCCAATGGTACTATAGATTTTATAGTACAATTGGGCAAACCGAGTTAATAGATCAATGTTTTTAAGAAACATTTCAACGATAGCAATAAATGCAGCTCCTGTCTCTGATCGTATAGTACTGAATGAATATACCTATTCATTCAATACTATACTACAAGGCAAATTAGCGCATGCGCATTGTAAAATAATATGAGAGTAACGCATGCACAATTTTTATCCTGGGTCGTGCACGCGCATTTGCGAGGCGTAGAGACGTCACAAAATGCAGAAGGAAGTAAAGGCTTGGAAGGAGTCGGGAGACAAATGGTAGGGATTTTGAAATTAAATTTTAACAAAAATATTTGAATATTCATAAAAAAAAACTTAGCGACTATTATAAGTTTATAGTGAGAAATGGTTAAATTGATTAAACAAAGGATAACTAACTTCACCTTCACTTTAAAGGAACAGTCAAGTCCAAAAAAAACTTTCATGATTTAAATAGGGCATGCAACTTCCCAATGTACTTTTATCACCAATTTTGCTTTGTTCTCTTGGTATTCTTAGTTGAAAGCTAAACCTAGGAGGTTCATATGCTAATTTCTTAGACCTTGAAGACTGCCTCTAATCTGAATACATTTTGACCACTAGAGGTCATTAGTTCACATGTTTCATATAGATAACATTGAGCTCATGCACGTAAAGTGACCTAGGAGTGAGCACTGATTGGCTAAACTGCATGTCTGTCAAAAGAACTGAAATAAGGGGGCAGTGAGCAGAGGCTTAGATACAAGATAATTACAGAGGTAAAATGTGTATTATTATAACTGTGTTGGATATGCAAAACTGGGGAATGGGTAATAAAGGGATTATCTTTCTTTTTAAACAACAAAAATTCTGGTGTTGACTGTCCCTTTAATGACTAATGTCTGGTCCCCTGACGTGTCTTCCTTTGCGGTTCCTGAATCAGCTGATTGGGCACGGGTTTTGCGGCGATACCTCCTGCCGCCCCGTCTCCTCCGACATCCGACTCCCCCAACGAAGACTCCGTAGTCATATGGGAGCTACTCACAGCCTTCTGCGTTCTCCGTTCTCGTCGGAGTGTAGAACAGGAAGTGATGTTCCTCATACTTCCGGTCGGGTCCCAGGTCCACCTGTAAACCGCTCTGGTCAGGTAATCATGTTCATCTCTGTTGAACTTGATTCTTTTTTTATTCTCCAGTTCTTTTTTCATCTCAGCAATTTTGGCATTAATCTCCTTCAGTGATTTATCGATATCCACATCACCAGCAGTCTGCCTGAGGCTTGTTACCACCTCCTTGATTTCCTCCGTCTGAGCATCAATGGCCTTCTGCAAAAATTCCACTGTAAGTACAATCAAATCTAGAGAGCATTTATTCAAAATATGCTCAAACTTGGTGCAATATTCTTTGTTGCTCGATAGCAATGTAGGCCTTGTACTCATTCTTAACCCCCTGGGGATACGTTTGATCCTATAATACTCAGCCAGGATTGATGCATGTAGTTGGTAGGACATATTCCTTTTAGCAAATCTTTCATAATTACTCATATTTACTTCAGCTTGTGGTGTTCTTAAGAAGTCACAAGAGCCCCTTACTAGGGTAGTAATTCTGGCTGCTTCAACATCTGTGTAAGCAAAAACCTTTGTTCCCTGGGTATCTTGCCTATCTTCCATGTTAGGGTAGGTGCAAGGATAAACAGCAGTAAAACATAAAGTAAACACCGTTCAATATCCAGCACTCTAAACCCTCAGGTGTGTGCACACTGTCATAGGATCACTGCAACAATCCCAAAGACTCAAAAATCACAATAAATGCAGCGGCACCACTTCTCATCTTCCAAGAATTCTTTTATTTCCACATAATGGGAGCAGGTTCAGCAAGAACAACGTTTCGGGTTATACACCCTTAGTCATGTTCATACAGTGTTTGCATAGCCTAATCACCCTTAAATACCTACAGGCAGGTAAAACCACACCTCTTTACTTAACATTCTAGGTATACATATCTACTGACATCTAGTGGTCTAAACCTATACCAATACAAAAGTGCAAATTTAAAAACACATACAAAAACACAAATGTTGTAAGCAAAATCTAAAATACCAGAATACAAAAGACAATGTTAGAGAAAAAACCTTTTATAATATATGAATAATTTGCCCTCTTTATAAGAATACACTCAAATCCAATTCCATATTCATTCCATTAGGGGCTAATGCATCTAAGACTGGCCATTATTTTGGGGGGGAAAAAATATGTTTTTTTTCTGGCGGTAGTTCAAGTTTGTACCTGATTTTTCCCTGCTCCTTTTTTCTTGCTTTTACTCTATTTTTTACCCTTTCTTCTTTTTCTTGCTTGGCTAAACATCAGACTAGTTTTCAGTAAGGTGGGAGTAGTTTGAAGGGCTCTTGGAGTTTTGGGAATCTTTGCTTTCTCCTAGTGGCCAGGAGTATAATTCCCAGGAGTAATGGAAACTAAAGATGATCTGAAAATTTGATTAGTGAAACAATATCAACAATCAAGGAAATAGAAAAGTCTTACAAAAATATAATTTACGAGGAAAGTTGTGATCTATTAGTGCGCTAGGTAATAAGATATCATACACCTTACAATGGAACAGATCCTTCGTTCTATTCAAATAGTACAGACTTGCAAATGTGGATTTAAGTAAGGGCGCTCAAAGCTTAAGATACCTCAAATTAAGTATTTATAATTATTATCAAATATTTGCACAGATATAAATGACAAGGTACACTGAAATTAAAAATGTATATATACAAAGTTTAATATATGAAACAACAATATAAAACAATATAAGCTAAAAATAGGGACGTCTCCCTTGTATCAGAGCAAGAGTAAATGTAGACTAGAATTCAAACTTCATATATGTGACTTAAATCTGGACACAAAGTATAATATATTGCTAAACAGCAGAGATCAATAAAACTTAGATAGTCCGTTATAGAATATATATAAGAAGCGGATGTTTAAAAGTCCTTTGACCAAAATTGTAACAGAGATAGCTTCGTCAGGAATGATTAGACACTTTGTACGTGGTAATTACTCTAATGTTAGTACAGAGCAAAAAAAGATATTTCTTACTTCCAAATACAAATTCTAGCGAATCCCATATCGCTCTTATAGCAAGTCTCAGTCCTGTATAACTGTATATTATTTGGTACCTTATTAGGGTTCTAGAGGAAAGGTGTTCCGTAGTGAGCTTCTGTTTGGTAGCCTCAGCGTTCACTCCTCGTGACTTCTGCGTCTGAAGTCACAGCTGACACTTCGGGGCTCGTCTTAGCCCGGCCAATCAGATTTGTTCAATAATTTTTTTGGATTCTGTCCCACCGCTCTTTGTTGTAAACAGGGACCTTAATGATGATACTTTAAATCCGGAGTTTGCTCTTAGTGCTATGCACGCAAACTTATCTATGGGAATAAGTTTGCGTGCATAGCACTAAGAGCAAACTCCGGATTTAAAGTATCATCATCAAGGTCCCTGTTTACAACAAAGAGCGGTGGGACAGAATCCCAAAAAAATATTGAACAAATCTGATTGGCCGGGCTAAGACGAGCCCCCGAATTGTCAGCTGTGACGTCAGACGCAGAAGTCACGAGGAGTGAACGCTGAGGCTACCTTTCCTCTACAACCCTAATAAGGTACCAAATAATATACAGTTATACAGGACTGAGGCTTGCTATAAGAGCGATATGGGATTCGCTAGAATTTGTATTTGGAAGTAAGAAATATCTTTTTTTGCTTTGTACTAACATAAGAGTAATTACCACGTACAAAGTGTCTAATCATTCCTGACAAAGCTATCTCTGTTACAATTTTGGTCAAAGGACTTTTAAACATCCGCTTCTTATATATATTCTATAACGGACTTTTATTGATCTCTGCTATTTAGCAATATATTATACTTTGTGTCCAGATTTAAGTCACATATATGAAGTTTGAATTTTAGTCTACATTTACTCTTGCTCTGATACAAGGGAGACGTCCCTATTTTTAGCTTATATTGTTTTATATTGTTGTTTCGTATATTAAACTTTGTATATATACATTTTTAATTTCAGTGTACCTTGTCATTTATATCTGTGCAAATATTTGATAATAATTATAAACACTTAATTTGAGGTATCTTAAGCTTTGAGCGCCCTTACTTAAATCCACATTTGCAAAAATATAATTTATGCTTGCCTGATAAATTAATTTCTTTCATGGTGGTGAGAGTCCATGATCCATTAGAAAAAGTATGTAAAGAAGACTATGTAGCTGCCTTTCAAATTTGTTCAACCAAGTCTTCATTCTTAAAGGCCCAAGAAGTAGCAACTGATCGAGTAGAATGGGCAGTAATCAGCTTAGGAGGAGACTGACCCACCTCCAAGTAAGACTTAAGAATCAAAAGCTTTAATCAAGAGGACAACGAAACAGCAGCAGCCTTCTGACCATTCCTAGTACCAGAAAAAATGAACAAACAAGCTTGAATATTGTCTAAAATCCTTAGTAGCCTGTAAATAGTATTTCAAAGCTCTGACCACATCCAAATTATGGAGAAGCATCTCTTTAGAATTCTTTGGATTATGACAAAAAGAAGAAACAACAATCTCATCAGTGATTTTAGCAGAAGAAACCACCTTAGGTAAAAATCAAATCAAAACACAGTTCTCAAAACTGCTTTATCCTGATGAAAAATAAGATAAGGAGTCTCACAACAAAGATCAGACAATTCAGAAAATCTTTTAGCAGACGAAATAGCCATGAGAAACAAGACCTTCCAGGACAAAAGCTAAATGTTTAAATCATGCATAGGTTCAAAAGGAGGAACCTGCAAAACTCTTAAAGCCAAATTAAGACTTGAAGGAGGATACATTGGTTTAATCACAGGCTTAATCCTGTCTAATGTCTGAACAAAATTCTAAATATCTGGAAATTTAGCAATTTCCTTGTGAAACAAGACAGAAAGGGCAGAAATTGGACCCTTTACGGAACTAGTGGCTAAACCTTTATCCAAACCAACCTGCAGAATTTAAAGAATTCTAGGAATTCAAAAAGAGTGCCAACTGAACTCATATTCCATACACAAGGTATAAAAAAGCTTTTCAACCTTGTGGTACATTTTCTTTGTGAGAGGTTTACAGGCCTGAACCAAAGTATTAATGACAGAATCATAAAAACCTCTCTGCCTTAAAACTATGGTTCAATCTCCATGCCATTGAGTTTAGAGATTTAAGATACTGATTAAAAAAATGGACCCTGAGACAGAAGGTCGTCTCGCAGAGGAAAAGGCCACGGATATACATTCCCACCAGGAGGGGGCAGAGTTTCCCAAACCTCAAATGCCTATAAATACACCTCCCACCTCACTCAGTTTAACGTATAGCCAAGTTAGTGAGGTGTAAAAAGAGTAAAAGCATAAAAAAGAGGAACAGGATAAATAAAGTGCTTTATATAAAAAAACCATTGCCCCAAAAAATTGGGTGGGTCTCATGGACTCTTGCCACCATGAAAGAAATGAATTTATTAGGTAAGTTCTTACATAAATTATGTTTTCTATCATATAGGTGGAAAGAGTCCATAAGCTAGTGACATATGGGATATAATACCCAAGATGTGGAAGTCCACAAATCACTAGAGAGAAATTAAATCCAAAAAACTAATTGTTTTCTTAAAAATTCAAAAAACTTGACGGGCGGAGCTTGGCCGTTCAGAGACATGGCTGCATAAGAGAACAGCTCCCAGGCCCATGCTGCCCTAACCCAGCAACTATAGCCAGCCACAACCTTTAAAGCCTCTCCTGAGAGTTACCCTTTACCCCCAAAGCATAAGGCACGGAGCTGTGAGGGGGCGAGACACCTCCGCTTAAGACCAGCAAGAACCTAGACGAGCAGTAGGCGGCCCGCTCACCAATGAGCACAAACTGACACCAGCCCAGCTACCGCAAGCCTCACAGACAACCTGCAGTAACCCGAAAACCAGAGCGGACCGCAAACTCACCTGTGGGGCATTGCTAAGGACCGCTGTCCAGCAGGATGGTGGGAAACTGGGCAGAGGCCTACAGTGCACGGGAGCGCCGGATCCCCAAGGAGAACAGTAAGCAGACAAGTGTACTACAGCACAAGCAGTGGTCACTGTGCAACACACAAAGCACCTGTTACCTACTAAGCATAAGCCGCAGGGCCCATCTAACACTCAGCACCGACCCATCCACAGAGCAGGCATCAGGGAGGCCCACACAAGTAATAAGCAGCCCACACATCTGCTGTAAATGGCCATTATAAAATACAGTTGCCACACTGCAAGATTGCTTGCCTTGCCACCCGGGCAGCACCAAGAGTCTGTCCCAGACATTATACAGATTAAAGCAGCCGGCTGCAGAGATCAGATCTGCAACAGAGATACCACTCAACAAATAGGCACCTCTAACATCACTCATTGAGAACCTGGCCTATTAGGCCCACACTTCAAATGCAGGGCTCTACTCTAAAAATGACTCGCGGAGCTACCTACACTGCCTTGCAGTACCACAGTATCAAGAGCATGCCAGGACGCAAATCAAACAAACCAGAAGGCACCTCAAGCTCCAAAATGCTGCAGCATTTTTTTAAAACAAGTCAACTCTACTCTGGCACCCTCTAATACTGCCTCAAACATTCAACCTCAATCAGATACCCCACAGAACCATTACTCACTAGCAACCAACAACCCAGGCCTCACACGAGAAGACCTAAAGTCGTTATGTACCAAAGATGACATCAAAGAAATCATGTCAGAGGTTAAGACCTGGTATGGGGACTTGAAGAGAGACCTGACAAGAGTGACACAAAGAGTCACTACATTAGAAGAAAGTCACAACACAATGGACATCGACATACAACATATGTCACACCTGGTATATGAGCAGGACAAAACCATCCACCACCTTTTGAGAAAGTAGAAGACCTGGATAACAGAGGCAGGAGGAATAATCTCAGGATACGTGGGATACCAGAGATTATGCAGCTAGCATCTCTAGAGGGTTGTCTCCATGCATTATTTCGGACTGTCAAGGGGGATAACAGTGCACCGGACCTAGCCATTGAAAGGGCGCACCGCACACTCAGAGCCAAACCCCCGCCTAAAGCACCTTCAAGAGATGTAGTTATCAAATTGCTCCGCTTCAAGGACAAAGAGGATATTCTCAGGCACTCCAGAAAGAGGCAAGATATCACACATGCTGGCAATCGCATCCAGATCTTAGCGGACATAAGCCCATCAACTCTACAGAAAAGGAGAGATCTCAACTACATCACCACCACCTTACGGGACAAGAAAACATAATGTATGTAAGAACTTACCTGATAAATTCATTTCTTTCATATTGGCAAGAGTCCATGAGCTAGTGACGTATGGGATATCCTACCAGGAGGGGCAAAGTTTCCCAAACCTCAAAATGCCTATAAATACACCCCTCACCACACCCACAATTCAGTTTAACAAGTAGCCAAGAAGTGGGGTGATAAAGAAAGGAGTAAAAAGCATCAACAAATGAATTTGGAAATAATTGTGCTTTATAAAAAAAAAAATCATAACCACCATAAAAAAAGGGGATGGGCCTCATGGACTCTTGTCAATATGAAATAAATTAATTTATCAGGTAAATTCTTACATAAATTATGTTTTCTTGTCCCGTAAGGTGGTGGTGATGTAGTTGAGATCTCTACTTTTCTGTAGAGTTGATGGGCTTATGTCCGCTAAGATCTGGATGCGATTGGCAGCATGTGTGATATCTTGCCTCTTTCTGGAGTGCCTGAGAATATCCTCTTTGTCCGTGAAGCGGAGCAATTTGATAACTACATCTCTTGAAGGTGCTTTAGGCGGGGGTTTGGCTCTGAGTGTGCGGTGCGCCCTTTCAATGGCTAGGTCCGGTGCACTGTACATAAATTATGTTTTCTTTCATGTAATTGGCAAGAGTCCATGAGCTAGTGACATATGGGATAGCAATACCCAAAATGTGGAACTCCACGCAAGAGTCACTAGAGAGGGAGGGATAAAAATAAAAACAGCCATTTTCAGCTGAAAAAATTAATCCACAATCCAAAATATAAGTTAATTCTCATAAATGTGAGGAAAAAAATTAAATCAAAAGCAGAAAAATCAAACTGAAACAGCTGCCTGAAGAACTTTTCTACCAAAAACTTCTTCCGAAGAAGCAAATACATCAAAACGGTAGAACTTAGTAAATGTATGCAAAGAAGACCAAGTTGCAGCTTTGCAAATCTGATCAACTGAAGCTTCATTCTTAAAAGTCCAGGAAGTGGAAACTCATCTAGTAGAATGAGCTGTAATTCTCTGAGGCGGGGCTTGACCCGAATCCAAATAGGCTTGATGAATCAAAAGTTTTAACCACGAGGCCAAGGAAATGGCAGAAGCCTTCTGACCTTTCCTGGAACCAGAAAAGATAACAAATAGACTAAAAACAAAAAGACTCTTCCTGAAATCTTTAGTAGCTTCAACATAATATTTCAAAGCTCTCACCACATACAAAGAATGTAAAGATCTCTCCAAAGAATTCTTAGGATTAGGACACAATTTCTCTATTAATGTTGTTAGAATTTACAACCTTAGGTAGGAATTTAAATGAAGTCCGCAAAACTGCCTTATCCTGATGAAAAATCAGAAAAGGAGATTTACAAGAGAGAGTGGATAATTCAGAAACTCTTCTAGCAGAAGAGATGGCCAAAAGAAACAACACTTTCCAAGAAAGTAGTTTAATGTCCAAAGAATGCATAGGCTCAAACGGAGGAGCCTGTAAAGCCTTCAAAACTAAATTAAGACTCCAAGGAGGAGAGACAGATTTAATGACAGGCTTGATACGAACCAAAGCCTGCACAAAACAATGAATATCAGGAAGTTTAGCGTTTAGCAGTCATTCTGTGAAATAAAACAGAAAGAGCAGAGATTTGTCCTTTCAAAGAACTTGCAGACAAACCATTATCCAAACCATCCTGAAGAAACTGTAAAATTCTAGGAATTCTAAAAGAATGCCAAGAGAATGTATGAGAAGAACACCATGAAATGTAAGTGTTCCAAACTCAATAATAAATCTTTCTAGAAACAGATTTACGAGCCTGCAACATAGTATTAATCACTGAGTCAGAGAAACTTCTATGACTAAGCACTAAGCGTTCAATTTCTATAACTTCAGATTTAATGATTTGAGATCCTGATAGAAAAAAACGGACCTTGAGATAGAAGGTCTGGCCTTAATGGAAGTGGCCAAGGTTGGCAACTGGACAACCGAACAAGATCCGCATACCAAAACCTGTGAGGCCATGCTGGAGCCACCAGCAGCACAAACAATTGCTCCATGATGATTTGGGAGATCACTCTTGGAAGACGAACTAGAGGCAGGAAAATATAAGCAGGTTGATAACACCAAGGAAGTGTCAAGGCATCCATTGCTTCCGCCTGAGGATCCCTGGACCTGGACAGGTACCTGGGAGGTTTTTTGTTTAGATGAGATGCCATCAGATCTATTTCTGTAAGCCCCCACATCTGAAAAAATTGAGAAAACACATCTGGGTGGAGAGACCATTCTCCCGGATGTAAAGTCTGACGATTGAGGTAATCCGCTTCCAAATTGTCTATACCTGGGATATGAACCGCAGAAATTAGACAGGAGCTGGATTCCGCCCAAACAAGTATCTGAGATACTTCTTTCATAGCTTGAGGACTGTGAGTCCCACCCTGATGATTGACATATGCCAAAGTTGTGATATTGTCTGTCTGAAAACAAATGAACAGTTCTCTCTTCAACAGAGGCCAAAACTGAAGAGCCCTGAGAATCGCACGGAGTTCCAAAATATTGATTGGTAATCTCGCCTCTTGAGATTTCCAAACCCCTTGTGCTGTCAGAGATCCCCAAACAGCTCCTCAACCTGAAAGACTCGCATCTGTTGTGATCACAGTCCAGGTTGGATGAACGAAAGAAGCCCCTAAAATTATACTACGATGGTGATCTAACCACCAAGTCAGAGAAAGTCGAACCTTCGGATTTAGGGATATCAATTGTGATATCCTTGTATAATCCCTGCACCATTGGTTCAGCATACAAAGCTGGAGAGGTCTCATATGAAAACGAGCAAAGGGGATTGCGTCCGATGCTGCAGTCATGAGACCTAAAACATCCATGCACATAGCTACTGAAGGGAATGACTGAGACTGAAGGTTCCGACAGCCTGCAACCAATTTCAAAGTCTCTTGTCTGTTAGAGACAAAGTCATGGACACTGAATCTATCTGGAAACCTAAAAAGGTTACCTTTGTCTGAAGAATCAAATAACTTTTTGGTAAATTGATCCTCCAACCACTAGTTGATTTGTGTGAGATTCTGCAGAACATAAAGACTGAGCGAGTACCAAGATATCATCCAAATAAGGAAACACGGCAATACCCCGCTCTCTGATTATAGAGAGTATGGCACCTAGAACCTTTGAAAAGATTCTTGGAGCTGTCGCTAGGCCAAAAGGATGAGCAACAAATTGGAAAAGAGAATCTCAGGAACTGATAGTGATCTGGATGAATTGGATTATGAAGATATGCATCCTGTAAGCCTATTGTGGACATATAATGCCCTTGCTGAACAAAGGCAGTATAGTCCTTATAGTCACCATTTTGAAAGATCCAAAACTGGTCTGAATAAATTTTCTTTCTTTGGGACAATGAATAGATTTGAATAAAACCCTAGACCCTGTTCCTGAAATGAAACTGGCATGATTACCCCTGATAACTCCAGGCCTGAAATACACTTCGGGAATGCCTGAGCCTTTACTGGGTTTGCTGGAATGCGTGAGAGAAAAAATCTTCTAACAGGCGGTCTTACTCTGAATCCTATTCTGTACCCCTGAGAGACAATACTCTGAATCCAATGATTTTGGACCGAATTGATCCAAACATCTTTGAAAATTTTTTAATCTGCCCCCTACCAGCTGAGCTGGAATGAGGGCCGCACTTTCATGCGGACTTGGGGGCTGGTTTTGATCTCTTAAATGGCTTGGATTTATTCTAATTTGAAGAAGGCTTCCAATTGGAAACAGATTCCTTGGGGGAAGGATTAGGTTTCTGTTCCTTATTTTGTCGAAAGGAACGAAAACGGTTAGAAGCTTTAGATTTACCCTGAGGCAAAAAAAAACTCTCTTCCCACCAGTGACAGTTGAAATTATTGAATCCAACTAAGAACCAAATAATTTATTACCTTGGAAAGAAAGAGATAGCAATCTGGACTTAGAAGTCATATCAGCATTCCAAGATTTGAGACACAAAGCTCTTCTAGCTAAAATGGCTAAAGACATAGATTTAACATCAATTTTGATAATATCAAAAATGGCATCACAAATGAAATTATTAGCATTTTGAATCAACTTAACAATGCTAGACAAATCATGATCCGATACTTGTTGAACTAAAGTTTCCAACCAAAAAGTTGAAGCAGCTGCAACATCAGCCAAAGAAATTGCAGGCCTAAGAAGATGACCTGAATATAAATAAGCTTTCCTTAGATAAGATTCAGGGGCCCGATCCGATATGCAGCAACGCCCGCAAAAGCCGGTGACGCCAAATTTTGCGCTGGTTTGGTATCACATATACGGCGTAACATAGAAGTTACGCTCGTATATTTCACCCTTCGGCCGTAGTTTTTTGGCCCATAGAGTGATATACCAAACCCGCGCAGTTTGGTATACAATATACAGCGTAAGGACTTACGTGGCGAAAATAAAGAAATATTACTCCATTTTCACCTCGCCACAAAATGCAGGCGTAGTAAGCCTTACGCTGAGTATTGGAGCCCCGTAACTCCCTAAACTGCCTGCAAAATAAAACCTAACACCTAACGCATGCCTGTCAACCGCAATCCCCAATAAAGTGTTTAACCCCTAAACCGCTGCTCCCAGACCCCGCCGCCACCTACTTTATATGTATTACCCCCTAATCTGACCCCCCTACACCGCCGTCAGCTATATTATATGTATTACCCCCTAATCTGACCCCCCTACACCGCTGCCACCTATATTAAATGTATTAACCCCTAATCTAATCCCCTACACCGCCGCCACCTACATTATATGTATTACCTCCTAATGTGAGCCCCCTACCCCGCCGCCACCTACATCAACTATATTAACCCCTAATCTGAGCCCCCTATCCCGCCGCCACATTTTTTTTTTTTTTTTGAAAAAGCTTTATTGAATGTCCAGCATAGAAATAATCAACAAACTTTGATAATTAGACAGGAGCTGCATATTTAACATTGAACTGACATTCAGTAGTACAAACAGTGCATTAACAATAGTTTTAACAATGTTCCTGTCTCATACATCTGGTACATTGTTCTCAATTGTCAGCGTGTTATTATACATTACAGTTTTTGAGTATATCAATCTTTTCAAAATTATAAATGAGCTTGGGTATTAAGTCATACCCAAAATGAGGATAGAGGAAAAAGAAAGAAAGAAAAAAGAGGAAGAGAAGAAGAGGAGAGGGGGAAAAAAAAAAAAGGGGGGGGAGGGGAGGGAAAAGATGGGGGGAGGGAAAGGGAGCATTAATGAATGAGGGTGGGGGGAGGGAGATGGACAAGGGAGAGAACCACCATTACAGGCATGCTACCCCTGCCATATATCGTGATGAACTTATTACACTATTTGTCCTCACAAATTTTTCTATCCAAAATATTCTCCCCGTAGCAGACCGGCTTGTGTATCTCCAGGATCCGCATCAGTATATTAATCAGAGTGATTGTCTCTACTTTGGTCCATTATATGCTTTTGCCTTCCCATATCATGACCATATGTTCATGCAGAGCTAGTTTCCCAGTTTTAAGGTAGTGATACCTCTTCAGACTAAGCAGATCTCTAACTCCATGTTTCCACTCATTTAAGCTTGGCATGGTTACTGATTTCCAATGTTTTGGGTCGCCGCCACATATTTTAACTATATTAACCTCTAATCTGAGCCCCCTACCCCGCCGCCACCTATTTTAACTATATTAACCCCTAATCTGAGCCCCCTATCCCGCCGCCACCTATTTTAACTATATTAACCCCTAATCTGAGCCCCCTACCTTGCCGCCACCTACATTAACTATATTAACCCCTAATCTGAGCCCCCTACCCCGCCGCAACCTATTTTAACTATATTAACCCCTAATCTGAGCCCCCTACCCCGCCGCCACCTATTTTAGCTATATTAACCCCTAATCTGAGCCCCCTACCCCGCCGCCACCTATTTTAACTATATTAACCCCTAATCTGAGCCCCCTACCCCGCTGCCACCTACATTAACTATATTAACCCCTAATCTGAGCCCCCTACCCCGCTGCCACCTATTTTAACTTTATTAACCCCTAATCTGAGCCCCCTACCCCGCCGCCACCTATTTTAACTATATTAACCCCTAATCTGAGCCCCCTACCCCGCCGCCACCTATATTAACTATATTAACCCCTAATCTGAGCCCCCTACCCCGCCGCCACCTATTTTAACTATATTAACCCCTAATCTGAGCCCCCTACCCTGCCGCCACCTATTTGAACTATATTAACCCCTAATCTGAGCCCCCTACCCGCCAACACCTATTTTAACTATATTAACCCCTAATCTGAGCCCCCTACACCGCCACCACCTATTTTAAATATATTACCCCCTAATATGATCCCCCTACACCGCCGCCACCTATATTAAATATATTAACCCTAACACCCCCTAACTTAATTATTATTGAAATAAATCTAAATAATATTAATATTATTAACTAAATTATTCCTATTTAAAAATAAATACCTATAAAATAAACCCTAAGATAGCTACAATATAATTAATAATTACATTGTAGCTATTTTAGGGTTTATATTTATTTTACAGGTAACTTTGTATTTATTTTAACTAGGTACAATAGCTATTAAATAGTTAATAACTATTTAATAGCTACCTAGTTAAAATAATTACCAAATTACCTGTAAAATAAATCCTAACCTAAGTTACCGTTACACCTAACACTACCCTATCAATAAATTAATTAAACTACAAATATCTAAACTAAAATACAATTAAATACACTAAACTATATTACAAAAAAAACAAACACTAAATTACAAAAAATAAAAAAAGATTACAAGAATTTTAAGCTAATTACACATAATCTAAGCCCCCTAATAAAATAAAAAAGCCCCCCAAAATAATAAAATTTCCCTACCCTAAACTAAATTAAAAAAGTAATCAGCTCTATTACCAGCCCTTAAAAGGGCCTTTTGCGGGCATTGCCCCAAAGTACTCAGCTCTTTTACCTGTAAAAAAAAGAACACCCCTCCATTACAACCCACCACCCACACACCCCTACTCTAAAACCCACCCGATCCCCCCTTAAAAAACCTTAAGTCTAACCCCCAAGTGGTCCTTACCTGTCCTGAAGACCGGCGGAGAAGGTCCTCTTCCAAGCGGCAACATCTTCTTCTTCCAGGAACCAGCCGGCGCGGAGCAGAGGAGTTGAAGACCGATGACCGCGGAGCTGAAGACCGTCCACTCTGGAACTGAAGACCGGCGACGCTGGAAAAACTGGTCTGAATAAATTTTCTTTCTTTGGGACAATGAATAGATTTGAATAAAACCCTAGACCCTGTTCCTGAAATGAAACTGGCATGATTACCCCTGATAACTCCAGGCCTGAAACACACTTCGGGAAAGCCTGAGCCTTTACTGGGTTTGCTGGAATGCGTGAGAGAAAAAATCTTCTAACAGGCGGTCTTACTCTGAATCCTATTCTGTACCCCTGAGAGACAATACTCTGAATCCAATGATTTTGGACCGAATTGATCCAAACATCTTTGAAAATTTTTCATCTGCCCCCTACCAGCTGAGCTGGAATGAGGGCCGCACTTTCATGCAGACTTGGGGGCTGGTTTTGATCTCTTAAATGGCTTGGATTTATTCTAATTTGAAGAAGGCTTCCAATTGGAAACAGATTCCTTGGGGGAAGGATTAGGTTTCTGTTCCTTATTTTGTCGAAAGGAACGAAAACGGTTAGAAGCTTTAGATTTACCCTTAGGTCTTTTATCCTGAGGCAAAAAAAACTCTCTTCCCACCAGTGACAGTTGAAATTATTGAATCCAACTAAGAACCAAATAATTTATTACCTTGGAAAGAAAGAGATAGCAATCTGGACTTAGAAGTCATATCAGCATTCCAAGATTTGAGACACAAAGCTCTTCTAGCTAAAATAGCTAAAGACATAGATTTAACATCAATTTTGATAATATCAAAAATGGCATCACAAATGAAATTATTAGCATTTTGAATCAACTTAACAATGCTAGACAAATCATGATCCGATACTTGTTGAACTAAAGTTTCCAACCAAAAAGTTGAAGCAGCTGCAACATCAGCCAAAGAAATTGCAGGCCTAAGAAGATGACCTGAATATAAATAAGCTTTCCTTAGATAAGATTCAAGTGGCCCGATCCGATATGCAGCATCGCCCGCAAAAAGCCGGTGACGCCAAATTTTGCGCTGGTTTGGTATCACATATACGGCGTAACATAGAAGTTACGCTCGTATATTTCACCCTTCGGCCGTAGTTTTTTGGCCCATAGAGTGATATACCAAACCCGCGCAGTTTGGTATACAATATACAGCGTAAGGACTTACGTGGCGAAAATGGAGAAATATTACTCCATTTTCACCTCGCCACAAAATGCAGGCGTAGTAAGCCTTACGCTGAGTATTGGAGCCCCGTAACTCCCTAAACTGCCTGCAAAATAAAACCTAACACCTAACGCATGCCTGTCAACCGCAATCCCCAATAAAGTGTTTAACCCCTAAACCGCTGCTCCCAGACCCCGCCGCCACCTACTTTATATGTATTACCCCCTAATCTGACCCCCCTACACCGCCGTCAGCTATATTATATGTATTACCCCCTAATCTGACCCCCCTACACCGCTGCCACCTATATTAAATGTATTAACCCCTAATCTAATCCCCTACACCGCCGCCACCTACATTATATGTATTACCTCCTAATGTGAGCCCCCTACCCCGCCGCCACCTACATTAACTATATTAACCCCTAATCTGAGCCCCCTACCCCGCCGCCACATTTTTTATTTTTTTTTAAAAAAGCTTTATTGAATGTCCAGCATAGAAATAATCAACAAACTTTGATAATTAGACAGGAGCTGCATATTTAACATTGAACTGACATTCAGTAGTACAAACAGTGCATTAACAATAGTTTTAACAATGTTCCTGTCTCATACATCTGGTACATTGTTCTCAATTGTCAGCGTGTTATTATACATTACAGTTTTTGAGTATATCAATCTTTTCAAAATTATAAATGAGCTTGGGTATTAAGTCATACCCAAAATGAGGATAGAGGAAAAAGAAAGAAAGAAAAAAAGAGGAAGAGAAGAAGAGGAGAGGGGGGGAAAAAAAAAAAAAGGGGGGGGAGGGGAGGGAAAAGATGGGGGGAGGGGCACGGTTACTGATTTCCAATGTTTTGGGTCGCCGCCACATATTTTAACTATATTAACCTCTAAACTGAGCCCCCTACCCCGCCGCCACCTATTTTAACCCCTAATCTGAGCCCCCTATCCCGCCGCCACCTATTTTAACTATATTAACCCCTAATCTGAGCCCCCTACCTTGCCGCCACCTACATTAACTATATTAACCCCTAATCTGAGCCCCCTACCCTGCCGCCACCTATTTTAACTATATTAACCCCTAATCTGAGCCCCCTACCCCGCCGCCACCTATTTTAACTATATTAACCCCTAATCTGAGCCCCCTACCCCGCCGCCACCTATTTTAACTTTATTAACCCCTAATCTGAGCCCCCTACCCCGCCGCCACCTATTTTAACTATATTAACCCCTAATCTGAGCCCCCTACCCCGCCGCCACCTATTTTAACTATATTAACCCCTAATCTGAGCCCCCTACCCCGCCGCCACCTATTTTAACTATATTAACCCCTAATCTGAGCCCCCTACCCTGCCGCCACCTATTTGAACTATATTAACCCCTAATCTGAGCCCCCTACCCGCCAACACCTATTTTAACTATATTAACCCCTAATCTGAGCCCCCTACACCGCCACCACCTATTTTAAATATATTACCCCATAATATGATCCCCCTACACCGCCGCCACCTATATTAAATATATTAACCCTAACACCCCCTAACTTAATTATTATTGAAATAAATCTAAATAATATTAACATTATTAACTAAATTATTCCTATTTAAAAATAAATACCTATAAAATAAACCCTAAGATAGCTACAATATAATTAATAATTACATTGTAGCTATTTTAGGGTTTATATTTATTTTACAGGTAACTTTGTATTTATTTTAACTAGGTACAATAGCTATTAAATAGTTAATAACTATTTAATAGCTACCTAGTTAAAATAATTAACAAATTACCTGTAAAATAAATCCTAACCTAAGTTACCATTACACCTAACACTACCCTATCAATAAATTAATTAAATAAACTACAAATATCTAAACTAAAATACAATTAAATACACTAAACTATATTACAAAAAAAACAAACACTAAATTACAAAAAATAAAAAAAGATTACAAGAATTTTAAGCTAATTACACCTAATCTAAGCCCCCTAATAAAATAAAAAAGCCCCCCAAAATAATAAAATTTCCCTACCCTAAACTAAATTAAAAAAGTAATCAGCTCTATTACCAGCCCTTAAAAGGGCCTTTTGCGGGCATTGGCCCAAAGTAATCAGCTCTTTTACCTGTAAAAAAAAGAACACCCCTCCATTACAACCCACCACCCACACACCCCTACTCTAAAACCCACCCGATCCCCCCTTAAAAAACCTAAGTCTAACCCCCAATTGGTCCTTACCTGTCCTGAAGACCGGCGGAGAAGGTCCTCTTCCAAGCGGCGACATCTTCTTCTTCCAGGAACCAGCCGGCGCGGAGCAGAGGAGTTGAAGACCGATGACCGCGGAGCTGAAGACCGGCGACGCTGGAACTGAAGACCGGAGCCATGGAGCGTGGAGGATCCTCTTCATACGATCTCCGCCGTACACTGAATAGGAATTCAAGGTACGCGATTAAAAATGGCGTCCCTTGACTTCCTATTGGCTGATTTGAGCCTTCAAATTCAAATCAGCCAATCGGATGAGAGCTACTTTAATTCTATTGGCTGATTTGAATAGCCAATAGAATAAGAGCTACTGTAATTCTATTGGCTATTCTAATCAGCCAATAGAATTACAGTAGCTCTTATTCTATTGGCTATTCAAATCAGCCAATAGAATTAGGATAGAGTTAGGATTTATTTTACAGGTAATTTGGTAATTATTTTAACTAGGTAGCTATTAAATAGTTATTAACTATTTAATAGCTATTGTACCTAGTTAAAATAAATACAAAGTTACCTGTAAAATAAATATAAACCCTAAAATAGCTACAATGTAATTATTAATTAAGTTGTAGCTATCTTAGGGTTTATTTTATAGGTAAGCATTTAGTTTTAAATAGGAATCATTTAGTTAATATTATTATTATTTAGATTTATTTCAATAATAATTAAGTTAGGGGTTGTTAGGGTTAGACTTAGGTTTAGGGGTTAATATATTTAAAATATGCCGCGGCGGTGTAGGGGGATCATATTAGGGATTAATATATTTAAAATAGGTGGAGGCGGTGTAGGGGGATTAGATTAGGGGTTACTATATTTAAAATAGGTGGTGGCGGTGTAGGGGGCTCAGATTAGCGGTTAATATAGTTGATGTAGGTGGCGGCGGTGTAGGGGGATCAGATTAGGGGGTAATAGAGTTAATATAGGTGGCGGCGGTGTAGGGGGCTCAGATTAGGGGGGTAATACATTTAATGTAGCTGGCGGTGGAGTCCGGGAGCGGCGGTTTAGGGGTCAATATATTTATTATTAGGAGTGAGAGGGGGGATTGCAGATAGAGGGGTATACGTGTTGGGATGATGTTTGGGAGGCAGGTTAGACAGTTACGGGAGATTTTATACTTTAGTTAGTTTTTTTTAGGCGGCAACAGTTTCTAAAGTGCTGTAAGTCACTGGCGACTCCAGAAATTTGTACTTACGCTTATTTCTGGACATCGCTAGTTTGTCCGACTTACGGCACTTTAGCAACTGTCTGCACCGTATATGTGATAGGTCGATGTGCGAGGTGAAACTACAGGCGGAGCAGGTTTCCATGCTTGCGCCGAAACCTGCGCCGTATATCGGATCGCGCCCCAAGTTTCCTATCTAAAGGATCTTTAAACAAAGTACTATCTTCCATAGGAATAGTAGTATGTTTAGCAAGAGTAGAGATAGCCCCATCAACTTTGGGGATCTTTTCCCAAAACTCCAATCTAACTGCTGGCAAAGGATACAATTTTTTAAACCTTGAAGAAGGAATAAAAGAAGTACCAGGCCTATTCCATTCTTTAGAAATAATATCAGAAATAGCATCAGGAACTGGAAAAACCTCTGGAATAACCACAGGAGGTTTATAAACAGAATTTAAACGTTTATTAGTTTTAATATCAAGAGGACTAGTTTCCTCCATATCTAATGTAATCAACACTTCTTTTAACAAAGAACGAATATACTCCATTTTAAATAAATAAGAGGATTTGTCAATATCTGAGGCAGGATCTTCTGAATCAGATAGATCCTCATCAGAGAAGGCTAATTCAGTATGTTGCTGGTCATTTGAAATTTCATCAACCTTATGAGAAGTTTTAAAAAGACCTTTTACGTTTATTAGAACGCGGAATGGCAGACAAAGCCTTCTGAATAGAATCAGAAATAAATTATTTTAAATTTACAGGTATATGTTGTGCATTAGATGTTGAGGGAACAGCAACAGGTAATGAACTACTACTGATGGATACATTCTCTGCATGTAAAAGTTTATCATGACAACTATTACAAACCACAGCTGGAGGTATAACCTCCACAAGTTTACAACAAATGCACTTAGCTTTGGTAGAACTGTTATTAGGCCGCAGGGTTTCAACAGTGATTTCTGAGACAGGATCAGATTGAGACATCTTGCAAATGTAAGAGAAAAAAAACAACATATAAAGCAAAATTATCAATTTCCTTATATGGCAGTTTCAGGAATGGGAAAGAAATGCAAACAGCACAGCCCTCTGACATAGAAAAAGGCAGGAGGCAAATAGGAATGGGGTCTTAAATAATGAAAATATTTGGCGCAAGTATGACGCACAGCAAACAGAAAAATATTTTTTGGTGCCAAAAACATCTGGAAACGACACACTCACGTCATAGATGACGCAACCTTGTGAAAGGACTCGGCGTCAACTAAGACGTCAGAAATAACGAATTTGCGTCAACGAACGTAACTTCGCGCCAAAAAAATCTTGCACCAAGAATGACGCAATAAACTCTGGCATTTTGCGCCCTCGCAAGCCTAATTCTGCCCGCGAATTTAAAAGACAGTCAATTAGAAAAAGAGACTATACCCCAGGTAAGAAATACATTTTTTTTTTTTTTTGAAATCTTTTTATTGAGAGCAGCATACATGCAAATACAAACAAACATCTCCATGTTACAGTATAAAGTCAGTTGAGTGGTCTATACAGAGTAAGACAGTGCAATAGTATATTTACAGTGTGGGACCTTCCCGGCCCTTCTTACTCAACATATCTTGATTAGAAACAATAACTCCATATTATAATCCAAATAAACTTTCAACATGATAAAAGGTTCACATGGATACAGCTCTCAAACTTTTCTCTTTTCTTCCCATTCCCCCCCCACCTACCCCTCCTCCCTCCCATACCCCCCGCCCATGTGGAGATTAGAACTTCTCTCCCCACTATCGTGCACCCAACTGACCTACAGGGCAAGGGTTTCATAGGTGCCCCTCCCAGGAAAACTACTCCCACCCTTATATTCAACAATTATTTAGTGCCTAGGGTATTCTATTTCTTGTATCTCACTCGATGGGCCGGTGCGAAAAAAAAAAAAGAAGGAAAAGGTATCAAGGGAAGGGACAAGCGTATGGGTCAACCTTCAATGTCTAAGCTTTAGTCATCTAAGTGACTCCATTCCCCTCTCAGAGAGTCTTCCAGAAATGTTACAGTATTACGGAAAGGGATTAGAACTTGTCTTTGTACTTCTAATTCGAACGTTAATATCAGTCTACGCCATTTCCGAAGAAATGTATTTAGCCTATTTCCCACATCTATTCTGACATCTACTTGTTCGGTAAATAGTTGGGTTCTCAGCATATTTCGAAAGTAAGCTATTGAGGGGGTTTGGGCAACTGTCCAATGTTTGAGTATGCATTTTCTTGCTAGTAATATCAGTAGCGTCAGTTCAGAGTCAAATTGCCTATGGTGTTGTTCCCAGTCTAAAAACAATATCATCTGAGGTGTAAAGTCAATATTTATGGCCAGCTTTTTCCTAACCCAATATTGTAGTTTTTCCCAAAACTGTCTAACCTTGGGGCAATCCCAAATGCAGTGCAACAGGTCCGGCGATTCCATTGAACACTTGGTACATCTGTTCGGCCAGTCAGGAATCCACTTGGCAAGGCACTTAGGGGTCATATATGCCCTATGCAAAAATCTAATTTGTGTCTCCCGTAGGTTTGCAGACAGCGTGGCTTTTCTAGTTTTCTCCAGTCCTCTCCGGGCCTCTTCCCACGTGATCTCTTTAAATCCCTCCCTCTGCCAGCCCTGTAAAAGTTCTGGTTGCAGTAGTTGTAGTCTTTTTTGTATCAAAGTTTGATAGATCCCTGATAAAGAGAAGCATCCCATCTTAAATAAAGTTTGTGATACTCGGAATGGTGAGCCTTCCCAAAAATCCGGTTTATCTCTGGTTAGAGTGTCCACATAATGACGTGCCTGCAGGTATGCATAAAAGTGATTGTTTGGCAAGTTGTATTCTCTCTGCAGTGTCGCAAAAGATTTCATGGTTTTCAGTAGTGGGTCCACCAGTGATCCCACAGTTTTCAGCCCAAGCGCCTCCCAAGCGCGAAATGGTTTCGTATCCATACCTGCAGGAAAATCTGGGTTACCACTTAGTGGTAAAAAGGCAGAGCCTAGGTTCGTTTTGCCTAAAAATTTGTGAGCTAGGTGCCAGGCCCTTAGCGGGTCCTGATATATAAAATTCCCCTCCAATGTCCCTCCCATCTTTGGTTTTGGCATGTGTGGCAAGTATGCCAAGGCTATACCTCCCAAAGCCGCCCGTTCCAGGTTATCGCTATAAAAGTGAGCCGAGCTCACCTGCCAGTCTATAACTAAGCGGATCAGGGCCGCCCAATTGTAGAGTTTGAAATCTGGCAGCGATAAACCCCCATGTAGGTAGTTCAGGGTTAGTTTATCTGTTGCAATGCGCGATCTACCGCCTCGCCACAAGAAGAAACGCATTGCAGAGTTTAACTCTTTCACATTCGCCTTGGAGAGTAGTAACGGTAGCATGAGCATAGGGTATAAGAGCCGCGGGAGGATAACCATTTTCAAAAGGCTAACCCTTCCCATCAAAGAAATCGGGAGAGATTTCCAACTTCTCATCTGCCCACACAGTTTTGCACATAAAGGAGTCAAATTAGTTGCATACAGTTTATTGGGATTCACATGGATCTGGATTCCTAAATAAGTGATCATTTGGTTTGCTACCGCAAACGGGTAGTCATGGACTTGGTTCTCCCCCTTATGCAACCAGAGAATTTCTGACTTTTGCATGTTGGCTTTATATCCCGCGAACGCCCCAAAGTCTGACAATGTTTGCACAATTGATGGTATATGGGTTTTTGGTTCCTGAACAAATAGCAACATATCATCCGCATACAATGCGAGATGTTGGGGGTGCCCAGCTATGTCAATGCCCGGGAATATTTGACGCAGTTTAACTGCCAGCGGCTCCAGTGCCAGATTGAACAGCAAGGGAGACAGGGGGCATCCCTGTCTCGTGCCTCTTTGCAGAACGATATCTGATGAGTAAAGATGGTTAGAACATATATTGGCTATGGGGGATGAGTACAAATTTTTGACAAATGCCGTAAAGGGCCCAGAAAAGTTAAAACTAGCCAATGTATGGAATAAATGGCCCCATTCTACCCTGTCAAAGGCCTTCTCTGCGTCTAATGACAGCAGGAAGGCCTCTGGGATTTGATCCCCCTCTCTAGAATTTTTCCTATTCCAGAAATGATGTAAAACCTGCAGTATTCTGCGTACATTCACTACCGATGATCTTGCCATCATGAAACCAGTCTGGTCTTCATGAATCAAGTCTGGTAACACAAATTTAAGACGCTCCGCTAGTAGTTTTGTTAAGATCTTATAGTCGGAGTTCAGTAGTGAGATTGGTCTATAAGACTCAGTAAGCAAGGCATCTTTGCCCGCCTTGGGGATAAGAGTAATATGGGCGGCCGTGAAAGTCGTGGCCGGCCTGTTTTCCTCTGTGAAATAATTGGCAAACAGGTCAGTGAGCACTGGTGTTACTCTAGTTTTCAGCATCCTGTAGAACTCAATGGGCAGCCCATCCGGGCCTGCCGCTTTACCCAAGTTTAAGGTCATAATCGTCCTGTCCACTTCTTCCCTCGTAATTGGTGCATTTAACTGAGTCAATTGCGACTCCGTTATCTGTGGGAGTTCAATAGAGCTCCAAAATGCTCGCCTCTTTTCTTCTGAATCACACTGTTTGCTAGTGTAAAGCTCAGAGTAATAGGCAGCGAAGGCTTCCACAATCCTTTCAGGATCTTTCACTACAGTGCCCTTATGTTTGATGGCTGCAATAAAACGGGTGGAGGTTTTTAGATTAACTAGGGAGGCCAACAGCCTGCCCGATTTATCTCCGTACCGATAATATTTGCCTCTAGTTCGCAGGAGAGTTTGTGAGGCCTGGTATGCCAGCATCGTGTCATATTCTTTTTTAGTGGCTATGTATTGCCTGTGGTGTATCAGTGTCATGTCAGATCTGTACAGGCCATAGTTGTTTGTCAACTTCTCTCTCAATTTCTCCAGTCTCTCTGTTTGCAGTTTCTTCCTGCGAGATAAGAAGGCCAAAATATCTCCCGCAAGAACTACCTTGGCTGTTTGCCAAAAGAGCTCCGGGGTCGACGCATGCTGTGCGTTATTGGCTTGGTAGTCATCCCAAGCGCCTTCCAGGTATTGTTGGAACTCTTGAGAGGTCAACAAGTACTGCGGGAATCTGAGAGCCCTGCGATTACTGGATCTGGGCAAGGTGTCCAAGAAGAGACCTACAGGGGCATGGTCAGAGACCACAATTTCTCCGATTTTAACATCTACTGTTTGGGGGATTAGGGAGTTCGAAATCATGAATAGATCTATGCGAGACATGGTAGGAGAGGCCCGGGAGAGACACGTGAAATCTCTGCCATCTGGATTTAGCTTCCGCCAAATATCAACAACATCCAAAGAGGACACCAATGTTTGGAATGTTTTTAGTTCAAATTTGGTATTGATCTTAGGTTGTGCCCCGACCAAGTGTCTTGTGGGATCCCTAAGCCTGTCACAATGGGGATTAGGGGCCAGGTTGAAGTCTCCTCCTATTATAAGAGGGGTGTCTAAAAAGGGGGTTAGTAAGTCAATCAGTTTGTTCCAGAATGTCTTGTCCTTATTATTGGGAGCATATATATTACACAGTGTGTACTTCTTACCGGCAATGGTAACCCGGGCTATAACATATCGCCCTTCAGTGTCTGTCAATACTGTCACGTCCCCAACCTCTAGTTTCTTCCCAAATAAAATAGCTACCCCTCTACTGGACGATTTATAGGAAGCAAATTCCACCCTCCCAACCCAATCCGTCTTTAATTTCAAGTGTTCTGAGTCAGTAAGGTGCGTCTCCTGTATAAACGCAATATCTGCCCCTTTCTTCCTAAGTTGAGTTAATATAGTTTTTCTTTTTATCGGGGAGTGTATACCCCCCACATTCCAGGAGTAAATACTAAATGTCAATGGTTTTCAAGAACCTCTGTGTGTTCATGGGTATTACAGATAGAGGAAGAGAGGGAGAGAGAAGAGAAAAAAATAAAAATAAAAAAAAATAAAAAAAAAAATAAAAAAAAATAAATATATAATTTCCTACCAGTTTCCACACCGGCCCATCATGTCCAAGAAACACATTTATCCTTACTGCCGAGGTACAACCTGCAAAGAGCAACATCAAAAAATAACATATTATAAACCAAATTTTGCTATTCATAAAACCCTCATATTTAAGGAGTACTTTTCCTCCCTTATGAACATCACCTTTCCATACGTTACAGATAATAAACATTAGCACCCAGAGGGAGGAGAATGCAAAGAAGCTGTTAATACATTTTTCTGTCATCATATTGCATGTATTTTTCCCCCTCCGTTGTTTCACCCCATCTGTAATAAAGGTTAGCAAGTGAGTAATGCATTTGAACAGAACACAACTTTCGAACACAACTCGTCCTATCTGAACCATAACAACTAACCAAAGCAACCATATAAGATCCATATCGTAAATATAGGCGCTGCTATCTGAACTCCCCAAATGGAGTAATCTGTTTTGCCCATTAGCATACGCCATTAACATTTTTAAACCTTAAGAGATATATTCCCTTCACAGAAGATTCCTTTAACCCTCCCCCCCCCCTAGCAGGGACAGGGCTCCTGGAGCCATCTTCAGCATCCAAGTACTCTTGTGCAGCTTGTGGTGATTCAAAAAATTTAGGCCCTCTGTGGGTTATTATCTTTAATTTGGCAGGGAAGAGCAGGAATGCCTGTCTACCCTCTCTGTGTAATCTGGAGCATAGTGCTGAGAACTCCCTGCGCTTCTTTACCAGGTCTGCTGAGTAATCCTGAAACAACAGGATCCTAGAATTTTCATACAGCACTTCATCCATTTTCCTATACGCCCTGAGAACAGCCATTTTAGTTTGAAAGTGTAAAAATTTTATCATTACAGGCCTCGCCTGCGCATTACGATCCATGGCCGGCCTCTCAGGGCCCACTCTGTGCGCTCTCTCTACGCTATGCACTAAAGCAGATGTGGGAATCCCTAACAGAGGGGGGAGGGTAGTTTCAACAAATTTCAAAATGTCATTCGCTTTTACACATTCAGGCAACCCTATCAGGCGAACATTATTCCGCCGGGATCTATTTTCTAGATCATCTATCTTTTGTTGAAGGACTGTGGTATGTTTCTCTAACGCCATTATTTTACTTGAGTGGACATTTTGTGTGTCTTCTACATCAGAGACCCTATTCTCAACCTCTGATACCCTAGTCGAGAATTGTTTAACCTCTTCTGCAAGAGTATCAACCCCCTTCTGGAGGTTCTCTATTTTTGGTAAAAATAGGGTAGATATTTGCTTGACTATTGGATGGGGGTCAAGGGTATAATTTTCCTGAAAAACATCGCTGGTTGAGGCCTGGGTACCCATATCAGATCCCATTTTATTTCTACGATCTGTATTCTTATTCCTATGCGCCATGCTATTTGGTATTAGGAATTTCTCCATACAATTTCTAGCCACTTATTTCCCAGTCAGTGACTCAACAAATCTCATCTATGTGCAACAGTAGTTCGCAACCTGTCACTATTAATTCTCAGGGTTGAAAAGTTGACACAAAAAAAAAAGAACAAATATATTGTTCACTCTCTCTCTATGGCAAGTCATGCAGACCTCAGTATATATACAGAAAGTTATCAGTCAACATTACAATATCACAAAGCCCAATTGCAGCTCAAATGAGACATAAACATCTGTCAGTTGCTTACAAGCGTCTATTAGTGAACTTGCAGTGGAAAAAGAGGTTATTTAGTGAGCCCTTCTAAACCAGTGCTCTGATTTATAACACACAATTCTATAACAAGTCTGGCGACTCTCAGCATTGATATGAAATATTATCAGTTAACAGGACAATATACCATGGCACAGTTGTAGTACAATTAAAATATAAACATCTATCAGTTGTTTGCAAATGTCTATGTCTGAGCCTGCAGGAGGAGAAAAAAAAAAAAAAAAAAAAAAGATTAGTTGGAGAGCCTTTCCCCTCCCAGGTCCTGATTCAGTGCACCAGATCCTGACTCAGTGCACCATGTGGAAGAAATTAGAGAGTCTATAGTGAAAAGTCCCTTCTATATGTAATGGTTGCCTTTCAGGTTGTGCTGTGTTATGAGAAGACCCTTGTAATGTTATCACAGTTCTTTTCCAAAAGATCAGAGGGTATCCTCCCTTTACATGCACATGAGAGTCAAATATATAACAGGAGCCCTTGTTCAAACCGGCTCACTGCATGGAGCTGTCCCAGATAGAGCCAGGTAGTCTTCCCCTGTTATGCAAGATGGGGGTCCTCAAATATATCAGGAATCCTATGCTCATTCACCCCTGAATATTGGATCTATCAGTTCTTTTACAGGGGGTCGTTATGTGATATTATATGGTCCCCCAGCGAGTCCCCAAATTCACTATTCAGTCTTCGCTAACACTGATTGCTCTTTTTCTGCCACCTACCTCCTCCCAGATTATGTAAGGGTAAAAGTTAAGGTTGACGCCACATAAAGAGAGCATTAACTCACAGGCTTACCGACATCTGTCTCCAGTCAGCGTTCTTCAGCTCTCAGTTGCAACCAGGCCCTTAATGTTTTTGCTTTCCCAGCACAGCCTTGGAGAGATAACGGCTGTACCAGTCGGTAGGTGGGCTTCTCCTCTGTATCCTGCTCCGGTGCGGTAAAACACCTGGTGGCTTAATCTGCTGTGTCCTCACTCACCCGGTCAGCCGGTTCGTGCTTGCGGTCCCTGGGCAGTCGCACAGTTTTCAGGCCACGTGGTCGTCCGGTAAGATCTCACCAGTCACCGGGTGGCTTGGCGGAGATCCGACAGTTCGGCCACTCGTAGCGGCTAGCTGTCAGCCTCACAGTAGTTTGGCAGGTCGGTTCGGGGATACACCTCACCAAGCAGGGTCTCTTCACACTGTCTCCTTCTTTGTAGCGCGCCAAGATGGCCGCCGCGTGCACGGACCTTTCAACCACCGGGTCCCTTAGATAGTTAAATGTTGCACTTCGGTGGGGGCAGTTGTTAAAGCCAGCCTCTCTGTAGCCCAGACACGATCCCTGTCAAGGGCAAATAGGCTCGGGCAGCAGAATTGGGGCAAAAAATCCACTCTTAGTATCAGTGTTGTACGGAGCTCTGTACTAGTGCTGCTATCTCCAAGCCCGCCCACCGGAAGCAAGAAATACATTTTTAATAAAAAAGCATTTCCCAAATATGAAACTGACAGTCTGCAAAAGGAAATATACTGAAAACCTGAATCATGGCAAATATAAGCACAATACATATATTTAGAACTTTATATAAATACATAAAGTGCCAAACCATAGCTGAGAGTGTCTTAAGTAATGAAAAAATACTTACCAGAAAACACCCATGCACATATAGCAGATAGCAAAACCAGTACTGAAACAGTTATCAGGTAATGGAATATGAGAGTATATTGTCGATCTGAAAAGGGAGGTAGGAGATGAAGCTCTACGACCGATAACAGAGAACCTATGAAATAGATTTCCCATGAGGAAAACCATTGCATTCAATAGGTGATACTCCCTTCACATCCCTCTGACATTCACTGTACTCTGAGAGGAAACAGGCTTCAAAATGCTGAGAAGCGCATATCAACGTAGAAATCTTAGCACAAACTTACTTCACAACCTCCATAGGAGGCAAAGTTTGTAAAACTGAATTGTGGGTGTGGTGAGGGGTGTATTTATAGGCATTTTGAGGTTTGGGAAACTTTGCCGATCCTGGTAGGATTATATATCCCATACGTCACTAGCTCATGGACTCTTGCCAATTACATGAAAGAAAATCCCCTACAGATGGGGCTTCCCAGTCAGGATCATCGCAACTAGAGGAGACACCATGGCAGTTTTTAAAACCATGGAGGACCTTCCTCACTTTTGTGAAGCTCTCCAGATATCCGTCCACCCCCTGGGGCATTTGAGGTGTGAAAGCAGTGTCCCCCAGCCTCCTCTGGGCAGCAAGCAACCTCCGGATGAAGAGACTCCGAACTTAGACTCTAACAGGCACCTGAAAGAGGCAATTGCCACCATAGAACACAGAAATTCCAGCCTTTCCTTGGACAGTTCACCTTCATCTGACTGAGAGGACTCTCACTACATAATGATGACTTCAGGTTGTATACTTTAAATGGTAAATTTCTACTTGCTTGGGTTTGGGGGTGGGGATACTGCCCTGATTGTTATACCTAGTATTTTCTGTACTGCTAATATTGTTATTGTGCATTGTGTAATGATTTTTCTCAGGCCTTTGCTAAGATTAATTTTTAGACAATCTTATTTGCACATTTTATTACTCAATGCTACTGATACATTACACCCCTCTCCTCTGTCTGTGACATAGTCTTACTCTACTGTTAGGGCACCACAACTGCATCTAGGAGAGGAAATAGAATTTCCTCTTCAGTGCTCCCCCAATACCTCATACGCCCCTCAGCATTAACACAACCACCTACCCTCCCCTAAATCATGCCCACTCACAGAGAGACCCTATATCCAAATAACTGATATAGCAACGCCGCAACCGCGTACACTCAAATTGATTACGATCAATGCTAAGGGATTTAACAGCCCAGAGAAACGGTTGATAGCTTTTAACCAATTTCACAAAAACTCGGGAGACATATTAATAATACAGGAGAAACATTTTAAGAAGGGGAGAGAACCCAAATTCATTAGCAACCGATACAGGACCAATTTCCTTGCCTCAGATAACGCAAAGAGGGGCGGGTGGGCATTTTTCTTAAACACACGGTACAGTTCCAACCAACTACATATAGAAAAGGACCCTAAAGGGTCATACATCATCATAACGGGACTGCTATTTAACTCCCACGTCACATTGGCAAATGTATATTTGCCCAACCGGGACCAGCATACCGCTTTTAAGCGGGTGACTCAACTGCTACTGGAACACACAAGAGGCGTGATGGTCCTGTGGGGAGACTTCAACATACCGCTGGACCCAGCCAGAGACACCTCAACAGGGAAAACTAGTACTCTGCAAAAGGTTATTAAGGTTGTTAAAGGGACACTGTAACCAAATTTTTTCTTTTGTGATTCAGATAGAGCATGACATTTTAAGCAAATTTCTAATTTACTCCTATTATCAAATGTTCTTTATTCTCTTGGTATCTTTATTTGAAATGCAAAAATGTAAGTTTAGATGCCGGCCCATTTTTGGTGAACAACCTAGGTTGTCCTTGCTGATTGGTGGATAAATTCATCCACCAATCAAAAACTGCTGTCCAGAGTTCTGAACCAAGAAAAAAGCTTAGATGCCTTCTTTTTCATATAAAGATAGCAAGAGAAAGAAGAAACATTGATAATAGGAGTAAATTAGAAAGTTGCTTAACATTGCATGCTCTATCTGTATCACAAAATAATTTTTTTGGGTTCAGTGTCCCTTTAACTCATGTATCCATACACTCAAATGACATGACATCTGGAAATCAGCAAGCCCCGACGCCCAAGACTATATATTCTACTCGCACCCACATCACACATACACCAGGGTTGACTACCTCATCACAGACCAAGTAGGCCTCTCGATGGTTGAAAACTCTAGTATCTTGCCTATCACATGGTCAGATCACGCCCCAGTACAATGCACCTTAGCATGGCCTAGCACACCCGCAAGACCTTTCATGTGGAGGCTGGACGATTTCACCTTAGATACCCCCTTGATAAAACTGGAGATAGACACAACACTGGGACACTATTTTAGTGAAAACACTCCTGAAGACACATCACCGGTCACATTATGGGAGGCACAGAAGTGTGTGATAAGAGGAGAATTCCTTAAATACAAAGCTAGGGAAATTAAATACAATAGGCAATTTGTAAACTCTACTCTATCCCAAATCAGATACTGGGAATCAGAGCATAAAAGAAACCCCACATCGACCAAGATACTGGACTCCTTGACAAAAGCAAAACATGACCTCAACAATCACTTTGTCAAGGAATACCAGCGTAAAGCCACACTGCTACAACAAAAATATTTTGATGAGAACGATAAAGCGGGATCCTCCCTGGCCAGGGCCCTTAGACAGAAACAGCTAAACATGCACATTCCTACAATCTCAGATTCCATGGGGCACATTTATAGAGACAGCAAGAACATAGCAGAGACATTCAGACAGTATTATGAGAAATTATATAATCTCCACAAAGACTGCAGCCAGGAAGCAATAGATGGATTCCTGGCGGACCTGCAACTGCGCACACTAGACAAGACAGACGTTGAGTTATTGGACTCGCCAATCACACCTGAGGAAATAAAAATAGCCATTAAAAGCATGCCTAACGGCAAAAGCCCAGGCCCAGACAGCCTGGGTATAAAATACTACAAACTATCGCCTAGATTACAAGTTTGGCATTAGCCTTAACAAGCAGCGTTAAAAGGTCCCAACGCTGCTTTTTAACGCCCGCTGGTATTACGAGTCAGGCAGGAAAGGACCTACCGCTCACTTTTCTTCCGCGACTCGAGGCTACCGCAAATCCCCTTACGTCAATTGCGTATCCTATCTTTTTAATGGGATTTGCCTAGCGCCGGTATTACGAGTCTTGGAAGAAGTGAGCGGTAGACCCTCTCCTGGCAAGACTCCTACCGCATTTAAAAGTCAGTAGTTAAGAGTTTTATGGGCTAACGCCGGAACATAAAACTCTTAACTATAGTGCTAAAAGTACACTAACACCCATAAACTACCTATTAACCCCTAAACTGAGGCCCCCGCCACATCGGAAACACTTAAATAAATATATTAACCCCTAATCTGCCGACCGGACATCGCCGCCACTTTAATAAATATATTAACCCTAAACCACCGCACTCCGGCCTCGCAAACACTAGTTAAATTTTATTAACCCCTAATCTGCCCTCCCTAACATCGCCGACACCTACTTACATTTATTAACCCCTAATCTGCCACCCCCAACGTTGCCACTACTATATTAAAGGTATTAACCCCTAAACCTAAGTCTAAACCTAACCCTAACCCCCCCTAACTTAAATATAATTTAAATTACACTAAATAAATTTAACATAATTAAATAAATTAATCCTATTTAAAACTAAATACTTACCTATAAAATAAACCCTAAGCTAGCTACAATATAACTAATAGTTACATTGTAGCTAGCTTAGGATTTATATTTATTTTATAGGCAACTTTGTATTTATTTTAACTAGGTACAATAGTTATTAAATAGTTATGAACTATTTAATAACTACCTAGCTAAAATAAGTACAAAATTACCTGTAAAATAAACCCTAACCTAAGTTACAATTACACCTAACACTACACTATCATTAAATAAATTACCTAAACTACCTACAATTAAATACAATTAAATTAAATAAACTAAATTACGAAAAAAACAGAATTTATGCTTACCTGATAAATTTATTTCTCTTGTAGTGTATTCAGTCCACGGGTCATCCATTACTTATGGGATATATTCCCTTCCCAACAGGAAGTTGCAAGAGGATCACCCAAGCAGAGCTGCTATATAGCTCCTCCCCTCACATGTCATATCCAGTCATTCGACCAAAACAAGACAAGAAAGGAGAAACCATAGGGTGCAGTGGTGACTGGAGTTTTAATTAAAATTTAGATCTGCCTCAAAAGAAGACAGGGCGGGCCGTGGACTGAATACACTACAAGAGAAATAAATTTATCAGGTAAGCATAAATTATGTTTTCTCTTGTTAAGTGTATTCAGTCCACGGGTCATCCATTACTTATGGGATACCAATACCAAAGCTAAAGTACACGGATGATGGGAGGGACAAGGCAGGAACTTTTAAACGGAAGGAACCACTGTCTGTAGAACCTTTCTCCCAAAAACAGCCTCCGAAGAAGCAAAAGTGTCAAATTTGTAAAATTTTGAAAAGGTATGAAGTGAAGACCAAGTCGCAGCCTTGCAAATCTGTTCAACAGAGGCCTCATTCTTAAAGGCCCAGGTGGAAGCCACAGCTCTAGTGGAATGAGCTGTAATTCTTTCAGGAGGCTGCTGTCCAGCAGTCTCATAGGCTAAACGTATTATGCTACGAAGCCAAAAGGAGAGAGAGGTAGCCGAAGCTTTTTGACCTCTCCTCTGACCAGAATAAACGACAAACAGGGAAGACGTTTGACGAAAATCTTTAGTTGCCTGTAAATAGAACTTCAGGGCACGGACTACGTCCAGATTGTGCAAAAGTCGTTCCTTCTTTGAAGAAGGGTTAGGACATAATGATGGAACAACAATCTCTTGATTGATATTCCTGTTAGAAACTACCTTAGGTAAGAACCCAGGTTTAGTACGCAGGACTACCTTGTCTGAATGAAAAATCAGATAAGGAGAATCCCAATGTAAGGCAGATAACTCAGAGACTCTTCGAGCCGAGGAAATAGCCATCAAAAACAGAACTTTCCAAGATAACAGCTTGATATCAATGGAATGAAGGGGTTCAAATGGAACACCTTGAAGAACGTTAAGAACTAAGTTTAAGCTCCACGGCGGAGCAACAGTCTTAAACACAGGCTTAATCCTAGCCAAAGCCTGACAAAAAGCCTGAACGTCTGGAACTTCTGCCAGACGTTTGTGTAAAAGAATAGACAGAGCAGAAATCTGTCCCTTTAACGAACTAGCAGATAAGCCCTTTTCTAAACCCTCTTGTAGAAAAGACAATATCCTAGGAATCCTAACTTTACTCCATGAGTAACTCTTGGATTCGCACCAATATAAATATTTACGCCATATCTTATGGTAAATCTTTCTGGTAACAGGTTTCCGAGCCTGTATTAAGGTATCAATAACCGACTCCGAGAAGCCACGCTTTGATAGGATCAAGCGTTCAATCTCCATGCAGTCAGCCTCAGAGAAATTAGATTTGGATGATTGAAAGGACCCTGAATTAGAAGGTCCTGCCTCAGAGGCAGAGACCATGGTGGACAGGACGACATGTCCACTAGGTCTGCATACCAGGTCTTGCGTGGCCACGCAGGCGCTATCAGAATCACTGATGCTCTCTCCTGTTTGATCATGGCAATCAGTCGAGGTAGCAGCGGAAATGGTGGAAACACATAAGCCATGTTGAAAACCCAAGGGGCTGCTAGAGCATCTATCAGCACCGCTCCCGGGTCCCTGGACCTGGATCCGTAACAAGGAAGCTTGGCGTTCTGGCGAGACGCCATGAGATCCAGTTCTGGTTTGCCCCAACGATGAAACAGTTGAGCAAAGACCTCCGGATGAAGTTCCCACTCCCCCGGATGAAAAGTCTGGCGACTTAGAAAGTCCGCCTCCCAGTTCTCCACGCCTGGGATGTAAATCGCTGACAGGTGGCAAGAGTGAGACTCTGCCCAGCGAATTATCTTGGAGACTTCTAACATCGCTAGGGAACTCCTGGTTCCCCCTTGATGGTTGATGTAAGCCACAGTCGTGATATTGTCCGACTGAAATCTGATGAACCTCAGTGTTGCTAACTGAGGCCAAGCTAGAAGAGCATTGAATATTGCTCTTAACTCCAGAATATTTATTGGGAGGAGTTTCTCCTCCTGAGTCCATGATCCCTGAGCCTTCAGGGAGTTCCAGACTGCGCCCCAACCTAGAAGGCTGGCTTCTGTTGTTACAATCGTCCAATCTGGCCTGCGAAAAGTCATCCCTTTGGACAAATGGACCCGAGAAAGCCACCAGAGAAGAGAATCTCTGGTCTCTTGATCCAGATTTAGTAGAGGGGACAAATCTGAGTAATCCCCATTCCACTGACTTAGCATGCATAATTAATTAATTAATATCAGAATGTCGTCTAGGTACGGAGCCACCGCTATGCCTTGCGGTCTTAGCACCGCCAGAAGTGAGCCCAGAACCTTTGTAAAGATTCTCGGGGCCGTAGCTAACCCAAAGGGAAGCGCTACAAACTGGTAATGCCTGTCTAGAAAGGCAAATCTTAGGTACCGATAATGATCTTTGTGAATCGGTATGTGAAGGTAGGCATCCTTTAAGTCCACTGTGGTCATATACTGACCCTCTTGGATCATGGGTAGGATGGTTCGAATAGTTTCCATTTTGAATGATGGAACTCTTAGGAATTTGTTTAAGATTTTTAGGTCCAAGTTTGGTCTGAAGGTTCCCTCTTTCTTGGGAACCACAAACAGATTTGAGTAAAATCCTTGCCCTTGTTCCGTCCGCGGAACTGGGTGGATCACCCCCATTACTAGGAGGTCTTGTACACAGTGAAGAAAAGCCTCTTTCTTTATTTGGTTTGCTGATAACCTTGAAAGATGAAATCTCCCTTGTGGAGGAGAAGCTTTGAAGTCCAGAAGGTATCCCTGAGATATAATCTCCAACGCCCAGGGATCCTGGACATCTCTTGCCCAAGCCTGGGCGAATAGAGAAAGTCTGCCCCCACTAGATCCGTTTCCGGATAGGGGGCCCTCTCTTCATGCTGTCTTAGGGGCAGTAGTAGGCTTTCTGGCCTGCTTGCCCTTGTTCCAGGACTGGTTAGTTTTCCAGCCCTGTTTGTAACGAGCAACAGTTCCTTCCTGTTTTGGGGTGGAGGAAGTTGATGCTGCTCCTGCCTTGAAGTTTCGAAAGGCACGAAAATTAGACTGTTTGGCCTTTGATTTGGCCCTGTCCTGAGGAAGAGTATGACCCTTACCTCCAGTAATGTCAGCAATAATTTCTTTCAAGCCGGGCCCGAATAAGGTCTGCCCTTTGAAAGGAATATTAAGCAATTTTGATTTAGAAGTCACGTCAGCTGACCAAGATTTAAGCCATAGCGCTCTGCGCGCCTGGATGGCGAATCCGGAGTTCTTAGCCGTTAGTTTGGTTAGATGTACAACGGCATCAGAAACAAATGCGTTAGCTAGCTTAAGGGCTTTAAGCTTGTCCATAATCTCATCCAATGGAGCTGTGCGAATGGCCTCTTCCAGAGACTCAAACCAGAATGCCGCAGCAGCAGTGACAGGCGCAATGCATGCAAGGGGCTGCAAGATAAAACCTTGTTGAACAAACATTTTCTTAAGGTAACCTTCTAATTTTTTATCCATTGGATCCGAAAAAGCACAACTATCCTCCACCGGGATAGTGGTACGCTTAGCTAAAGTAGAAACTGCTCCCTCCACCTTAGGGACTGTCTGCCATAAGTCTCGTGTGGTGGCGTCTATTGGAAACATTTTCCTAAATATAGGAGGTGGGGAAAAGGGCACACCGGGTCTATCCCACTCCTTGCTAATAATCTCTGTAAGCCTTTTAGGTATAGGAAAAACGTCAGTACACACCGGCACCGCATAGTATTTATCCAGCCTACATAATTTCTCTGGAATTGCAACTGTATTACAGTCATTCAGAGCCGCTAAAACCTCCCCTAGCAATACACGGAGGTTCTCAAGCTTAAATTTAAAATTAGAGATCTCTGAATCCGGTCTCCCTGGATCAGATCCGTCACCCACAGAATGAAGCTCTCCGTCCTCATGTTCTGCAAATTGTGACGCAGTATCGGACATGGCTCTCACATCATCAGCGCGCTCTGTCCTTATCCCAGAGCTATCGCGCTTACCTCTTAATTCTGGCAGTTTAGATAATACTTCTGTCATAACATTAGCCATGTCTTGTAAAGTGATTTGTATGGGCCTCTCTGATGTACTTGGCGCCACAATATCACGCGCCTCCTGGGTGGGAGGCGAAGGTACTGACACGTGAGGGGAGTTAGTCGGCATAACTTCCCCCTCGTTGTCTGGTGATAATTCCTTTACAGATAAAGACTGACCTTTATTATTTAAAGTGAAATCAATGCATTTAGTACACATCTTTCTATGGGGCTCCACATTGGCCTTCAAACATAGTGAACAAACAGATTCATCTGTGTCAGACATGTTTAAACAGACTAGCAATGAGACTAGCAAGCTTGGAAAATACTTTCAAATAAATTTACAAGCAATATAAAAAACGCTACTGCGCCTTTAAGAAACAAAAAACTGTCACAGTTGAAATGACAATGAACCAAATCAGTTATAGCAACCAAATTTTCACAGTAAATGTATTAAGTTAGCAGAGCATTGCACCCACTAGCAAATGGATGATTAACCCCTTAATACCCAAAACGGATAATTAATATAAGAATTAACGTTTTTATCACAGTCAAACACACTGTCACAGGTCTGCTGTGACTGATTACCTCCCTCAAAATGATTTTTTTAAATCCCCTGAGCTCTCTAGAGACGTCCTGGATCATGGAGGAAGAAGCAGGAAGACTGTGACTGAATTTTTACTGCGCAAAAAAGCGCTAAAATAGGCCCCTCCCACTCAGTGGAAAGCCTCAGTTAACTGTTTCTATGCAGAAATATACGACAGCCATGTGGAAAAATTCATGCCCCAATAATTTTATCACCAATGTACCTCACAAAAAACGATTAACATGCCAGTAAACATTTTAAAAACATCAATTTTAAAGGTTATGTATTGTTATTGATAAGCCTGCTACCAGTCGCTTCTACTGCAGTTAAGGCTCATACATTACTTCAGTATTAACAGTATTTTCTTAATCAAATTCCATTCCTTAGAAAATTACTTTACTGCACATACATTCATCAGCCTGATACCAGTCGCTACTACTGCATTTAAGGCTGTACTTACATTACATCGGTATCAGCAGTATTTTCTTAGTCAATTCCATTCCTTAGAAAAATATTTTACTGCACATACCTTATTTGCAGGAAACCCCGCATGCTATTCCCCTTCTGAAGTTACCCCACTCCTCAGAATGTGCGAGAACAGCCAGTGGATCTTAGTTACTTCTGCTAAGATCATAGAAAACACAGGCAGATTCTTCTTCTAAATACTGCCTGAGAGAAAAAACAGCACACTCCGGTGCCATTTAAAAATAACAAACTTTTGATTGAAGAAATAATTAAATATAAAAAACTCCACACTCCTCTCACGACCTTCCTTCTATGTTGAGGGTTGCAAGAGAATGACTGGATATGACATGTGAGGGGAGGAGCTATACAGCAGCTCTGCTTGGGTGATCCTCTTGCAACTTCCTGTTGGGAAGGGAATATATCCCATAAGTAATGGATGACCCGTGGACTGAATACACTTAACAAGAGAAAACAAAACACTAAATTACAGAAAATAAAAAAGAATTACAAGAATTTAAAACTAATTACACCTAATCTAATCCCCCTAATAAAATAAAAAATCCCCCCAAAATAATAAAATTTCCTACCCTATACTAAATTACAAATAGCCCTTAAAATGGCTTTTTGCGGGGCATTGCCCCAAAGTAATCAGCTCTTTCACCGGTAAAAAAAATACAATACCCCCCCAACATTAAAACCCACCACCCACACACCCAACACTACGCCCCTGAAGATCTCCCTACCTTGAGCCGTCTTCACCCAGCTGGGCACAAGTGGACCTCCAGAGGGGCAGAAGTCTTCATCCGATCCGGGCAGAAGAGGTCCTCCAAGCGGCATAAGTCTTCATCCAAGTGGCATCTTCTATCTTCATCCATCCGGAGTGGAGCGAAGCGGGTCCATCTTCAATCCAGCCGACGGGGAGCCATCCTCTTCAAACGACTCCCTAACACTGAATGAAGGTTCCTTTAAATGACGTCATCCAAGATGGCGTCCCTTTAATTCCGATTGGCTGATATGATTCTATCAGCCAATCGGAATTAAGGTAGGAAAAAACATAATTTATGTAAGAACTTACCTGATAAATTCATTTCTTTCATATTAGCAAGAGTCCATGAGCTAGTGACGTATGGGATATACATTCCTACCAGGAGGGGCAAAGTTTCCCAAACCTCAAAATGCCTACAAATACACCCCTTACCACACCCACAAATCAGTTTAATGAATAGCCAAGAAGTGGGGTGATAAGAAAAAAGTGCGAAAGCATAAAAAATAAGGAATTGGAATAATTGTGCTTTATACAAAAAAATCATAACCACCACAAAAAAGGGTGGGCCTCATGGACTCTTGCTAATATGAAAGAAATGAATTTATCAGGTAAGTTCTTACATAAATTATGTTTTCTTTCATGTAATTAGCAAGAGTCCATGAGCTAGTGACGTATGGGATAATGACTTCCCAAGATGTGGATCTTTCCACGCAAGAGTCACTAGAGAGGGAGGGATGAAATAAAGACAGCCAATTCCGCTGAAAAAATAATCCACACCCAAAATAAAGTTTAAATTTTATAATGAAAAAAACTGAAAGCATAAGCAGAAGATTCAAACTGAAACAGCTGCCTGAAGTACTTTTCTACCAAAAACAGCTTCAGAAGAAGAAAACACATCAAAATGGTAGAATTTAGTAAAATATGCAAAGAAGACCAAGTTGCTGCTTTGCAAATCTGATCAACCGAAGCTTCATTCCTAAACGCCCAGGAAGTAGAAACTGACCTAGTAGAATGAGCTATAATCCTTTGAGGCGGAGTTTTACCCGACTCGACATAAGCATGATGAATTAAAGATTTCAACCAAGATGCCAAAGAAATGGCAGAGGCCTTCTGACCTTTCCTAGAACCGGAAAAGATAACAAATAGACTAGAAGTCTTTCGGAAATTCTTAGTGGCTTCAACATAATATTTCAAAGCTCTAACTACATCCAAAGAATGCAATGATTTCTCCTTAGAATTCTTAGGATTAGGACATAATGAAGGAACCACAATTTCTCTACTAATGTTGTTGGAATTCACAACCTTAGGTAAAAATTCAAAAGAAGTTCGCAACACAGCCTTATCCTGGTGAAAAATCAGAAAAGGAGACTCACAAGAAAGAGCAGATAATTCAGAAACTCTTCTGGCAGAAGAGATGGCCAAAAGGAACAAAACTTTCCAAGAAAGTAATTTAATGTCCAATGAATGCATAGGTTCAAACGGAGGAGCTTGAAGAGCCCCCAGAACCAAATTCAAACTCCAAGGAGGAGAAATTGACTTAACAGGTTTTATACGAACCAAAGCTTGTACAAAACAATGAATATCAGGAAGAATAGCAATCTTTATGTGAAAAAGAACAGAAAGAGCAGAGATTTGTCCTTTCAAGGAACTTGCAGACAAACCTTTATCCAAACCATCCTGAAGAAACTGTAAAATTCTCGGAATTCTAAAAGAATGCCAGGAAAAATGATGAGATAGACACCAAGAAATATAAGTCTTCCAGACTCTATAATATATCTCCCTAGATACAGATTTACGAGCCTGTAACATAGTATTAATCACAGAGTCAGAGAAACCTCTTTGACGAAGAATCAAGCGTTCAATCTCCATACCTTTAAATTTAAGGATTTGAGATCCTGATGGAAAAAAGGACCTTGCGACAGAAGGTCTGGTCTTAACGGAAGAGTCCACGGTTGGCAAGAAGCCATCCGGACAAGATCCGCATACCAAAACCTGTGAGGCCATGCTGGAGCTACCAGCAGAACAAACGAGCATTCCTTCAGAATCTTGGAGATCACTCTTGGAAGAAGAACTAGAGGCGGAAAGATATAAGCAGGATGATACTTCCAAGGAAGTGACAATGCATCCACTGCTTCCGCTTGAGGATCCCTGGATCTGGACAGATACCTGGGAAGTTTCTTGTTTAGATGAGAGGCCATCAGATCTATTTCTGGAAGTCCCCACATTTGGACAATCTGAAGAAATACCTCTGGGTGAAGAGACCATTCGCCCGGATGCAACGTTTGGCAACTGAGATAATCCGCTTCCCAATTGTCTATACCTGGGATATGAACCGCAGAAATTAGACAGGAGCTGGATTCCGCCCAAACCAGAATTCGAGATACTTCTTTCATAGCCAGAGGGCTGTGAGTCCCTCCTTGATGATTGATGTATGCCACTGATGTGACATTGTCTGTCTGAAAACAAATGAACGATTCTCTCTTTAGAAGAGGCCAAGACTGAAGAGCTCTGAAAATTGCACGGAGTTCCAAAATATTGATCGGTAATCTCACCTCCTGAGATTCCCAAACCCCTTGTGCCGTCAGAGACCCCAACACAGCTCCCCAACCTGTAAGATTTGCATCTGTTGAGATTACAGTCCAGGTCGGAAGAACAAAAGAAGCCCCCTGAACTAAACGATGGTGATCTGTCCACCACGACAGAGAGTGTCGTACAATCGGTTTTAAAGATATTAATTGAGATATCTTTGTGTAATCCCTGCACCACTGGTTCAGCATACAGAGCTGAAGAGGTCGCATGTGAAAACGAGCAAAGGGGATCGCGTCCGATGCAGCAGTCATAAGACCTAGAATTTCCATGCATAAGGCTACCGAAGGGAATGATTGTGACTGAAGGTTTCGACAAGCTGATATCAATTTTAGACATCTCTTGTCTGTCAAAGATAGAGTCATGGACACTGAATCTATCTGGAAACCCAAAAAGGTTACCCTTGTCTGAGGAATCAATGAACTTTTTAGTAAATTGATCCTCCAACCATGATCTTGAAGAAACAACACAAGTCGATTCGTATGAGATTCTGCTAAATGTGAAGACTGAGCAAGTACCAAGATATCGTCCAAATAAGGAAATACCACAATACCCTGTTCTCTGATTACAGACAGAAGGGCACCGAGAACCTTTGTAAAAATTCTTGGAGCTGTTGCTAGGCCAAACGGCAGAGCCACAAACTGGTAATGCTTGTCCAGAAAAGAGAATCTCAGAAACTGATAGTGATCTGGATGAATCGGAATATGCAGATATGCATCCTGTAAATCTATTGTAGACATATAATGCCCTTGCTGAACAAAAGGCAGGATAGTCCTTACAGTTACCATTTTGAATGTTGGTATCCTTACATAACGATTTAATATTTTTAGATCCAGAACTGGTCTGAAGGAATTCTCCTTCTTTGGTACAATGAAGAGATTTGAATAAAACCCCATCCCCTGTTCCAGAACTGGAACTGGCATAATTACTCCAGCCAACTCTAGATCTGAAACACATTTCAGAAATGCTTGAGCCTTCGCTGGATTTACTGGGACACGGGAAAGAAAAAATCTCTTTGCAGGAGGCCTTATCTTGAAGCCAATTCTATACCCTTCTGAAACAATATTCTGAATCCAAAGATTGTGAACGGAATTGATCCAAATTCCTTTGAAAAAACGTAATCTGCCCCCTACCAGCTGAGCTGGAATGAGGGCCGCACCTTCATGTGGACTTAGGAGCTGGCTTTGATTTTCTAAAAGGCTTGGATTTATTCCAGACTGGAGATGGTTTCCAAACTGATACCGCTCCTGAGGATGAAGGATCAGGCTTTTGTTCCTTGTTGTGACGAAAGGAACGAAAACGATCATTAGACCTAAATTTACCTTTAGATTTTTTATCCTGTGGTAAAAAAGTTCCTTTCCCTCCAGTAACAGTTGAGATAATAGAATCCAACTGAGAACCAAATAATTTATTACCCTGGAAAGAAAGGGAAAGCAGAGTAGACTTAGAAGACATATCAGCATTCCAAGTTTTAAGCCATAAAGCTCTTCTAGCTAAAATAGCTAGAGACATATACCTGACATCAACTCTAATGATATCAAAGATGGCATCACAAATAAAATTATTAGCATGTTGAAGAAGAATAATAATGCTATGAGAATTATGATCTGTTACTTGTTGCGCTAAAGCTTCCAACCAAAAAGTTGAAGCTGCAGCAACATCCGCCAAAGATATAGCAGGTCTAAGAAGATTACCTGAACACAAGTAAGCTTTTCTTAGAAAGGATTCAATTTTCCTATCTAAAGGATCCTTAAAGGAAGTACCATCTGCCGTAGGAATGGTAGTACGCTTAGCAAGAGTAGAGACAGCCCCATCAACCTTAGTGATTTTGTCCCAAAATTCTAATCTGTCAGATGGCACAGGATATAATTGCTTAAAACGTTTAGAAGGAGTAAATGAATTACCCAAATTATTCCATTCCCTGGAAATTACTTCAGAAATAGCACCAGGAACAGGAAAAACTTCTGGAATAACTACAGGAGATTTAAAAACCTTATCTAAACGTTTAGATTTAGTATCAAGAGGACCAGAATCCTCAATTTCTAATGCAATTAGGACTTCTTTAAGTAAAGAACGAATAAATTCCATTTTAAATAAATATGAAGATTTATCAGCATCAACCTCTGAGACAGAATCCTCTGAACCATAAGAGCCATTATCAGAATCAGAATGATGATGTTCATTTAAAAATTCATCTGAAAAATGAGAAGTTTTAAAAGACTTTTTACGTTTACTAGGAGGAATAACAGACATAGCCTTCTTAATGGATTTAGAAACAAAATAAAAAACATAAGAGTTATCAGGAACACTCTGAGTATTAGATGTTGATGGAACAGCAACAGGTAATGTAACTTTACTAAAGGAAATATTATCTGCATTAACAAGTTTGTCATGACATTCAATACAAACAACAGCTGGAGGAACAGCTACCAAAAGTTTACAGCAGATACACTTAGCTTTGGTAGCTCCAGCACCAGGCAGCGATTTTCCAGAAGTATCTTCTGACTCAGCTTCAACATGGGACATCTTGCAATATGTAATAGAAAAAACAACATATAAAGCAAAATTGATCAAAATCCTTAAATGACAGTTTCAGGAATGGGAAAAAATGCCAGTGAACAAGCTTCTAGCAACCAGAAGCAATAAAAAATGAGACTTAAATAATGTGGAGACAAAAGTGACGCCCATATTTTTTTAGCGCCAAATAAGACGCCCACATTATTTGGCGCCTAAATGCTTTTGGTGCCAAAAATGACGCCACACCCGGAACGCCGACATTTTTGGCGCAAAAGAACATCAAAAATTACGCAACTTCCGGCGACACGTATGACGCCGGAAACAGAAAAAAAATTTGCGCCAAAAAAGTCTGCGCCAAGAATGACGCAATAAAATGAAGCATTTTCAGCCCCCGCGAGCCAAACAGCCCACAGGGAAAGTCAAATTTTAAGGTAAGAAAAAAATTGTTTTATTCAAATGCATTATCCCAAATATGAAACTGACTGTCTGAAAATAAGGAATGTTGAACATCCTGAGTCAAGGCAAATAAATGTTTGAATACATATATTTAGAACTTTATAAAAAAGTGCCCAACCATAGCTTAGAGTGTCACAGAAAATAAGACTTACTTACCCCAGGACACTCATCTACATGAAGTAGAAAGCCAAACCAGTACTGAAACGAGAATCAGCAGAGGTAATGGTATATATATAAGAGTATATCGTCGATCTGAAAAGGGAGGTAAGAGATGAATCTCTACGACCGATAACAGAGAACCTATGAAATAGACCTCGTAGAAGGAGATCATTGAATTCAAATAGGCAATACTCTCCTCACATCCCTCTGACATTCACTGCACGCTGAGAGGAAAACTGATTTGTGGGTGTGGTGAGGGGTGTATTTGTAGGCATTTTGAGGTTTGGGAAACTTTGCCCCTCCTGGTAGGAATGTATATCCCATACGTCACTAGCTCATGGACTCTTGCTAATTACATGAAAGAAATCCTATTGGCTGATCCAATCAGCAAATAGGATTGAAGTTCAATCCTATTGGCTGATTGGATCAGCCAATAGGATTGAGCTTGCATTCTATTGGCTGTTCCAATCAGCCAATAGAATGCAAGCTCAATCCTATTGGCTGATTGGATCGAAACCAAGATCAAGTTGGCAAAACATGTTAAGGAAGAGTATTCCTTAATACCTGATTAGTGTTTTTTTAAACAGCAAAAAGACTTGTAAAGCAAACTAATTTAGAAATACTTTAGAGACACTGTTACTAAACAATAGCATTGCCGACAAAGTATCAACATCAAACTTAACTTGATACCAGTTACATTGTATATAGCGTAACGGCTGCAATGGCGTCCAGCTAAGCATTGCTCAGCAAGTGCAGCTGATCTCACATATATTTGTAACAATAAGAGTTGATACGTTGCAAGCTTCTGTTGTGGTTAAAAATATTACTATATTGCTATACTCCTAAATACAATTGAACAGACGAAATATTATAAAGAGAAGAATTGAAAAACTATATAGAACATCACTGACATAGAGTGATTATCAAACTAAACAAGACAACAGTCACACTGTGTATACCGTAACGGCTGCAGTGGCATTTAGCCAAGCATTACTTAGCAAACATAACTGTTTATAGATAAAATTTCAATAATTAATTTTCAATAATTAATGTTGATAATTTGTAATCTTTTGTTGCCTATTGTATGAAATATTACATACCATCTGCTTCTATATGAATATAATACAGGGTGAAATAGCACAATTGCTATATTATTAAATCTCAAACAAAGGCTAGCCAAAGTAACCAATAATATTTATCATTTTATATTTCAACCCCTGATCTTAATAGAAAATTACTAACTGTAATATAAATAGGCATAATATCTGTAAGACTACAAAACCTATTAAAGCATACATACGTGCATACAAAAGCACATAACAGTAAAACAAGTATGTATGGTTGCTGAATATATACATACGTTTTGTGAAATTATAACATTGAAAAAATATATGGTGTCAAACTTTGAGACCTTTATTAATTTAACAAGTGTTCAATTCAAGAACATTCAAAATTATAAGAATGTGTAAGAGAGATTGATGTGGGCACACCAACTTACCAATTAATACCTATATGTAACCTAGTACCACATATATATACTTATGCTAAAGATGCTATGACATAATAGCCCCTATGAAACAACAAGGTTTTATGCTATTTAAGAGAGTGTGTTGCATAAGATTTGATAATCTTTACTAAACTATAACGCTGGAAATACAGAGTGCCACATTTTGAGACCATCTCAAAACTAAAAAGTGCTCTATTATAAGAACACTTATAATCGCAATATAGAGTCAGATACAAAATTTAGGCATACCAACTTACCAAGTAACAATACAAAGATGTACCAGTGCAAAATACACACTTATACTGTAACTTATTAAGTCACTTATCAAGTTGGAGTAGTGCAAAATACACACTTATGACTATGTGTTAATAAATATAAGATATTACAGCATTAACCACTAGCAGAAACTAAAGTTAAAACTCCCTTTTCTAACTTGGGAGTGAATCCTAAATATAGGATCTATTTTTTACCATTGTGTAGAAACCACAGTGTTCAAACTCTATTGAAATCGATGCAAATTTGATTCTCTTTGTGATTTTAACTATTTCACATACACACATATACATTTTATTTTATAAAAATTGAAAACAAAAAATAAAAGTTAAGTTTTAACTCATTAAACCTCTACTCTTTGTTTGCCCTTCGAGGATGATGTGTTATAATTAAAGGGTAAAAGAAGTGTTACTCAAGTGCATTCTTTTGAGTCCAAATCCCATCTAGGGTTCTTTAGACTTAACTTGGCAATTGTTCCTGTGCACAAGCACTCTAGCTCATAATAAATTTAAATTACAATAATATATATAGAGCAACCCCTCCATATTCGTGTAGTGCTATTGCTACCTTCTCTTCCTGTAACAAAAAAAAAAAGATTTGTCTATATCAGTCTCTGACGTGGCATCCTCTGAATCAGAGGAGACCCCATCAGTAGAGGATACATCAGTATGCTGAAGGTCAGAATTTAAATCACTAAGTTTATGAAAATGTTGCAAAAACCTTTTTACATTTATTTGAAGGAAAAATAGCAGTCATTGCCTTCTCTATATCTGCAGCAATAAAATCTTATATTTCTGCAGTAATGCTATGCACATTAGACTGAAATGAAATAACAGTGGATGTATTTGTACTCATAGATATATTTAACAATTTGTCAAAACAAGAGCCACATAATTTAGATCAGCTTTATTACAACAAACATACTTCGCTTTGGTAAATACGTGTTCAGGCAGCTCAAATCCTATGGTAACATCAGAGGCAGGTTCAGTTTGAGACATAATTGCAAAAAAAATAAATTTGAAAAAAATAAATTAATTCTGCAAATTTATATCCATGCTCCTATATATGATATATATAACAAGCTTGAGAGAATGGGAAACAGAGCAAAAATGTATAATGAAAGAAAACTGACTCATAAAATGCTGCATGAAAGCGCTGTAAATGTTTTCTGAGAACACTGAATGAGCTTATAACGGAAATTTTGGCAGGAATTTTTTGTCGGGAATTTTTTTGTCAGGAAATTTTGAGGCCTCATGTGAAACTGAGCAAATGGAACTGCCTCTGAGGCTGCTATCATCAGACCTAAAACTTCCATACAAAGAGCTACAGAAGGAGAAGGATCTGACTGAAGATTTACACAAGCTGAGAGTTACTTCAACCTTCTCTGAGAGTGTCATGGAGACTGAGTCGATTATTACACCCAGAAATGTAATCGTGGACTGAGGGAACTGAGAACTCTTAGGAAAACTGACTTTCTAACCATGGTCTTGAGGAAACAACAAAAGGTTTGTTAGTATGCGATACTGCTAAATGTAAAGATGAAGCCTGTACCAAGATATCGTCCAGTTAAGGAAACACTGACACACTTTGTACTCTTATCACAGATAAGAAAGCACCCAGAACCTTTGTAAAGATTATGGGAATGGTAGCCAGACCATATGGAAGAGCAACACATTGAAAACGCTTGTCCAGAAAGGCAAATCTTAAAAATTGATGATGATCCCCTGAATAGGAATATGAAGATATGCATCCATGAGATCTATAGAGGACATGAATTGTCCCTAATAAAAAAAGAGGAAGGATAGTTCAAATGGTTTGCATCTTGAAAGAACAAACTCTTAGAAACTTATTTCAAGTTTTCTGTAAATCCCTTCCTTCTTGGGAACAATAAAAATATTTGAGTAGAATCCCTGACCCCGTTTCAATTCCAGAACTGGAACCATTACACCCATAGATCTTAGATCTGAAATTGAATGAAAAAGGATTCCTTGGAACAAGAGACAGAAGAAAATTTCCTTTGGGAGACTTTCATCTGAAACCTATTCTGTAACCTTGGGAAACAATGCTCAGAAAACAAAGATCTTGAACAGAATTAAACCAAGCTTCCTGAAAAAGGCATAATCTGCTCCCTACAAGAAGATATGGACTGGGGCCACATCTTCATATATATATATATATATATATACACACACACACACATATATATATACAGGGAGTGCAGAATTATTAGGCAAATGAGTATTTTGACCACATCATCCTCTTTATGCATGTTGTCTTACTCCAAGCTGTATAGGCTCGAAAGCCTACTACCAATTAAGCATATTAGGTGATGTGCATCTCTGTAATGAGAAGGGGTGTGGTCTAATGACATCAACACCCTTTATCAGGTGTGCATAATTATTAGGCAACTTCCTTTCCTTTGGCAAAATGGGTCAAAAGAAGGACTTGACAGGCTCAGAAAAGTAAAAAATAGTGAGATATCTTGCAGAGGGATGCAGAACTTTTAAAATGGCAAAGCTTCTGAAGCGTGATCATCGAACAATCAAGCGTTTCATTCAAAATAGTCAACAGGGTCGCAAGAAGCGTGTGGAAAAACCAAGGCGCAAAATAACTGCCCATGAACTGAGAAAAGTCAAGCGTGCAGCTGCCAAGATGCCACTTGCCACCAGTTTGGCCATATTTCAGAGCTGCAACATCACTGGAGTGCCCAAAATCAAAGGTATGCAATACTCAGAGACATGGCCAAGGTAAGAAAGGCTGAAAGACGACCACCACTGAACAAGACACACAAGCTGAAACGTCAAGACTGGGCCAAGAAATATCTCAAGACTGGACTGATGAAATCAGAGTGAGTCTTGATGGGCCAGATGGATGGGCCCGTGGCTGGATTGGTAAAGGGCAGAGAGTTCCAGTCCGACTCAGATGCCAGCAAGGTGGAGGTGGAGTACTGGTTTGGGCTGGTATCATCAAAGATGAGCTTGTGGGGCCTTTTCGGGTTGAGGATGGAGTCAAGCTCAACTCCCAGTCCTACTGCCAGTTTCTGGAAGACACCTTCTTCAAGCAGTGGTACAGGAAGAAGTCTGCATCCTTCAAGAAAAACATGATTTTCATGCAGGACAATGCTCCATCACACGCGTCCAAGTACTCCACAGCGTGGCTGGCAAGAAAGGGTATAAAAGAAGAAAATCTAATGACATGGCGTCCTTGTTCACCTGATCTGAACCCCATTGAGAACCTGTGGTCCATCATCAAATGTGAGATTTACAAGGAGGGAAAACAATACACCTCTCTGAACAGTGTCTGGGAGGCTGTGGTTGCTGCTGCACGCAATGTTGATGGTGAACAGATCAAAACACTGACAGAATCCATGGATGGCAGGCTTTTGAGTGTCCTTGCAAAGAAAGGTGGCTATATTGGTCACTGATTTGTTTTTGTTTTGTTTTTGAATGTCAGAAATGTATATTTGTGAATGTTGAGATGTTATATTGGTTTCACTGGTAAAAATAAATAATTGAAATGGGTATATATTTGTTTTTTGTTAAGTTGCCTAATAATTACGCACAGTAATAGTCACCTGCACACACAGATATCCCCCTAAAATAGCTATAACTAAAAACAAACTAAAAACTACTTCCAAAACTATTCAGCTTTGATATTAATGAGTTTTTTGGGTTCATTGAAAACATGGTTGTTGTACAATAATAAAATTAATCCTCAAAAATACAAGTTGCCTAATAATTCTGCACTCCCTGTATATATATATCTATATACAGTGAGGGAAAACATTATTTGATCCCCTGCTGATTTTGTGCATTTGCCCACTGACAAAGAAATGATTAGTCTATACTTTTAATGGTAGGTTTATTTGAACAGTGAAAGACAGAATAACAACAAAAAAATCCAGCATTTAAAAAAGTTATAAATTGATTTGCATTTTAATGAGTGAAATGAGTGAAATAAGTATTTGATCCCCTATCAATCAGCAAGATTTTATACAGGTAACAAGCTGAGATTAGGAGCACCCTCTTAAAGGAAGTGCTCATAATCTCAGCTTGTTACCTGTATAAAAGACATCTGTCCACAGAAGCAATCAATCAGATTCCAAACTCTCCACCATGGCCAAGACCAAAGAGCTGTCCAAGGATGTCAGGGACATGATTGTAGACCTACACAAGGCTGGAATGGTCTACAAGACCATCGCCAAGAAGCTTGGTGAGAAGGTGACAACAGTTGGTGAGATTATTCGCAAATGGATGAAACACAAAATAACTGTCAATCTCCCTTGGTCTGGGGCTCCATGCAAGATCTCACCTTGTGGAGATTCAATGATCATGTGAACAGTGAGGAATCAGCCCAGAACTACACAGGAGGATCTTGTCAATGATCTCAAGGCAGCTGGGAGCCACCAAGAAAACAATTGATAACAATAATCCTGCAGCGCCCACAGGTCCTCCTGCTCAAGAAAGCACATGTACAGACCCATCTGAAGTATTCCAATGTACATCTGAATGATTCAGAGGAGAACTGGGTTAAAGTGTCGTAGTCAGATGAAACCAAAATCGAGCTTTTTGGCATCAACTCAACTTGCCGTGTTTGGAGAAGGAGTGATGCTGCCTCTGACCTTAAGAACACCATCCCCCACCGTCAAACATGGGGGTGGAAACATTATGCTTTGGGGTTTTTTTTCTGCTAAGGGGACAGGAAAACTTCACCTCATCAAATGGACGATGGACGGGGCCATGTACCATTAAATCTTGGGTGAGAACCTCCTTCCATCAGCCAGGGAATTGACAATGGGTCATGGATGTGTATTCCAGCATGATAGTGACCCAAAACACACAGCCAAGGCAACAAAGGCGTGGCTCAAGAAGAAGCACATTAAGGTCCTGGAGTGGCCTATCCAGTCTCCAGACCTTAATCACATAGAAAATCTGTGGAGGGAGCTGAAGGTTCGAGTTGCCAAACTTAAGCCTTGAAACCTTAATGACTTGGAGAGGATCTGCAAAGAGGAGTGGGACAAAATCCCTCCAGAGATGTGTGCAAACCTGGTGGCCAACTACAAGAAATGCCTGACCTCTGTGATTGCGAACAAGGGTTTTGCCACCAAGTACTAAGTTATGTTTTGCAAAAGGGGTCAAATACTTATTTCACTCATTAAAATGCAAATCAATTTATAACTTTTTTGAAATGCGTTTTTCTGGATTTGTTTGTTGTTATTCTGTCTCTCACTGTTCAAACAAATCTACCATTAAAATTCTAGACTGATCATTTCTTTGTCAGTGGGCAAACGTACAAAATCAGTAGGGGATTTTTTCCTCTCACTGTATACATTATATATTAATATTTCATTTATGTATAATGCTACTTGACATAAAATGTGTTGACCATTGTAAAATACAGATCTATTTAGCCAAACTGTATACATCAAAAGACTCTGACTCTCTTGCTGTCAGATACACATTACAGATCTGATGTCTCAAAGAACAAAAGGGAATAGACTTGCCCAAATGTTAAGAATGTCACTTCAAAAGGGTCTTTGTTCTATGGTCTCTATCAGGTTAAAACCTTTAAATTAAATTACCCTCAATAACCACTTCAGATAGGATCTAGATCAGAACATCCCTGTGGTGAGAGTGGACGATCAGTCTAAAATATTCAGAATACCAAGAAATAGCTAATTCACACTTGCATAATTTAAACAAATGACAAGACAAGAGAAACTCTTGGAAGGTCTTGAATCAACATCTCTGTCTAGGAGAGACATTTGGCAAGCAAATGAAAAACTAAGTTTATATGAAATAACTTGTGTCTGTAATTTTCAGATATTTAATATACCTCAGTACTGTATGAATGTGTGTGTATATATATACAGTATATATATATATTCTAGATTACATATATCATTCCTGACACATGTTACAGATATGAAATGACTTAGATATGTAATAACTATATTTATAATGTTTGACTAATAATGCTTAGAATACGTTACATGTTATTACAGGCATATGATGTACCAATGTATATAAGTTCTAGATTGGGCTCTGATATGACTGATATATACCCATATAATTTGTACTATGATTTATATCATAATTATGTTTTTATACACTCAAACATTGTTGGGAGATGTGCTCAGATAATGAAATATATGGTTATATCAGATGGTCAATAAGACTCATATATATATATATATATATTGATTTAATCACAACAAACTTCTAATTACATGTATGTGTATGATATAAAAATAACTAGAAAGTGTAACAAAATATATCAGAATATTAAATTAAATCATTAATATATCCAAATCAATTTATGAATATAATATAACCACTGAAAATATTATTAACATCCCTTAAAGGGACACTGTACCCAAATTTTTTCTTTCATGATTCAGATAGAGCATGCAATTTTAAGCATCTTTCTAATTTACTCCTATTGTCAATTTTTCTTTATTCTCTTGGTATCTTTATTTGAAAAGCAAGAATTTAAGTTTAGATGCCGGCCCATTTTTGAACAACCTGGGTTGTCTTTGCTGATTGGACAGCACCAATAAACAAGTGCTGTCCATGGTTCTGAACCACAAATTGGCTGGTTCCTTAGCTTAGATGTCTTCCTTTTCAAATAAAGAAAGCAAGAGAATGAAGAAAAATTGATAATAGGAGTAAATTAGAAAGTTGCTTAAAATTGCATGCTCTATCTGAATCACAAAAGAAAAAAATTGGACTCAGTGTCCCTTTAATCTCCAAGTATCAATATGGTTCTCAAATACATCCCTTAGATATACCATAAATAGGAAATTGTATGGGGACATACATTAATATATAAGTGTATTACATATAATCAGATATACTATTATACACATATCTAATATTAGGGATATAAATACATACTCAGTCAAATTAAATAGGCCATATAAATTGACCGAATATTTTATTAAAACTAGGAAATCATAAGTGTATTTAAATGAATACTTTATGAAGACATATAAACAAAATATATATTCCTGTATTTGAAAAAAAACATTTAATATTGTACAAATAAAACTCCATTCAAGGTCCTGTGCCCCCTTGTGACTGATCCGATTAATGCAGCCAAAGGTATTTAATTGTGAGGGAATTAAATTACCAAGTGGCCTATGAGAGCTGAGTTCATACCCAGAGTTCTCCTCATTGGATGATTTAGAAATGGAAGAGGAATTGGAAGAGGAGGTGTGAAATAACCTTGCTGGAACTCTCTTTTTGGAAAAGAGAATATTAAGATCCCTTCACTTCCTAATTTGTGGATATCTTCCTTATATGACATTGAGAGAACTGGATATTACAAAGATCAAACCTTGTTATTTGCTAACTGCTAACGTATGAGGAGAATTAATATTTAAATAGCTGCTATAGTTTAAAATATTCTTCATAGCAATAGTGTAACAGCGGAGGCTGTGATTTAAAGGTGTATTTATGTGTATAATTCAATATTAAATAGATAAATGTATTCTAGAAAATAATTATTTCAATATTAAGTAAATTTATTATTGAGAAAAGGGGTTATATAGTACTACTCATAAATTCATTTTAAGTTATTGTGATATATTTTAGAAATTGTATTATTGTGGCTAGATCAGACTTATTAATGCTGTACTGATTGATATCTGTTTAATTCTATTGGCTGATTGGAACAGCCAATATAATGCAAGCTCAATCCTATTGGCTGATTGCATCAGCCAATAGGATTTTTCCTACCTTAATTCCGATTGGCTGATAGAATCCTATCAGCCAATCGGAATTCAAGGGAAGCCATCTTGGATGATGTCATTTAGAGGAAACTTCATTCTTCAGTTGGATGTCGTTGGAAGAGGATGCTCCGCGTCGGCTGGCTTGAAGATGGACCCGCTCCAGATGGATGAAGATAGAAGATGCTGCCTGGATGAAGACTTCTGCCCCTCTGGAGGTCCTCTTCTGCCCAGATCGGATGAAGACTTCTGGCCGTCTGGAGGTCCACTTCTGCCCGGTTGGGTGAAGACGTCTCAAGGTAGGGTGATCTTCAAGGGGTTATTAAGGGGGAATTGGGTGGATTTTAGAGTAGGGTTGGGTGTGTGGATGGTGGGTTTTAATGTTGGGGGGGTAATTTTTTTTACAGGTAAAAGAGCCGATTACTTTGGGGCAATGCCCTGCAAAAGGCCCTTTTAAGGGCTATTTGTAATTTAGTATAGGGTAGGGATTTTTTTTATTTTGGGGGGCTTTTTTATTTTATTAAGGGAATTAGAGTAGGTGTAATTAGTTTAAAATTCTTGTAATTATTTTATTTATTTTTGTAATTTAGTGGGGTTTTTTTTTTGTACTTTAGTTTATTTTATTTAATTGTAATTAGTTTAATTTAATTTAGGTAATTAATTTATTTATAGTGTAGTGTTAGGTGTAATTGTAACTTAGGTTAGGGTTTATTTTACAGGTAAATTTGTACTTATTTTAGCTAGGTTGTTATTAAATAGTTAATACCTATTTAATAACTATTCTACCTAGTTAAAATAAATACAAAGTTGCCTGTAAAATAAAAATAAATCCTAAAATAGCTACAATGTAACTATTAGTTATATTGTAGCTATCTTAGGTATTATTTTATAGGTAAGTATTTAGTTTTAAATAGGAATAATTTATTTAATTGTAGTAATTTTATTTTGTTTTATATAAATTATATTTGTTAGGGGGTGTTAGGGTTAGGGTTAGACTTAGGTTTAGGAGTTAATAAATTTAATATAGTTGCGGCGACGTTGTGGGCGGCAGATTAGGGGTTAATAAATCTAGGTAGGTGTCAGCGATATCCAGAACTTGAAGAAAAGCAAGCGAGCCTCAATTTAAGGTAAAAGAAACCTTTAATCAACCTTCATAGGAACAACTTGTACAGAAGATAAAACTGCACACCGCCAGTGCTGTCAGCCATGCATCGGACGTGTTTCGGCTAGTATGCCTTAATCGTAGATGCCCAATCAGTGACCTTACACTTCATATATAGTCACTGCAATTACTCTTGATTAAAAAAACACTGTGGCTTAGTTAACTACACTGTGTGCAGAATTATTAGGCAAATTAGTATTTTGACCACATCATCCTCTCTATGCATGTTGTCTTACTCCAAGCTGTATAGGCTCGAAAGCCTGCTACCAATTAAGCATATTAGGTGATGTGCATCTCTGTAATGAGAAGGGGTGTGGTCTAATGACATCAACACCCTATATCAGGTGTGCATAATTATTAGGCAACTTCCTTTCCTTTGGCAAAATGGGTCAAAAGAAGGACTTGACAGGCTCAGAAAAGTCAAAAATAGTGAGATATCTTGCAGAGGGATGCAGCACTCTTAAAATTGCAAAGCTTCTGAAGCGTGATCATCGAACAATCAAGCGTTTCATTCAAAATAGTCAACAGGGTCGCAAGAAGCGTGTGGAAAAACCAAGGCGCAAAATAACTGCCCATGAATTGAGAAATGTCAAGCGTACAGCTGCCAAGATGCCACTTGCCACCAGTTTGGCCATATTTCAGAGCTGCAACATCACTGTAGGTGTGCAATACTCAGAGACATGGCCAAGGTAAGAAAGGCTGAAAGACGACCACCACTGAACAAGACAAACAAGCTGAAACGTCAAGACTGGGCCAAGAAATATCTCAAGACTGATTTTTCTAAGGTTTTATGGACTGATGAAATGAGAGTGAGTCTTGATGGGCCAGATGGATGGGCCCGTGGCTGGATTGGTAAAGGGCAGAGAGCTCCAGTCCGACTCAGACGCCAGCAAGGTGGAGGTGGAGTACTGGTTTGGGCTGGTATCATCAAAGATGAGCTTGTGGGGCCTTTTCGGGTTGAGGATGGAGTCAAGCTCAACTCCCAGTCCTACTGCCAGTTTCTGGAAGACACCTTCTTCAAGCAGTGGTACAGGAAGAAGTCTGCATCCTTCAAGAAAAACATGATTTTCATGCAGGACAATGCTCCATCACACGAGTCCAAGTACTCCACAGCGTGGCTGGCAAGAAAGGGTATAAAAGAAGAAAATCTGATGACATGGCCTCCTTGTTCACCTGATCTGAACCCCATTGAGAACCTGTGGTCCATCATCAAATGTGAGATTTACAAGGAGGGAAAACAGTACACCTCTCTGAACAGTGTCTGGGAGGCTGTGGTTGCTGCTGCACGCAATGTTGATGGTGAACAGATCAAAACACTGACAGAATCCATGGATGGCAGGCTTTTGAGTGTCCTTGCAAAGAAAGGTGGCTATATTGTCACTGATTTGTTTTTGTTTTGTTTTTGAATGTCAGAAATGTATATTTGTGAATGTTGAGATGTTATATTGGTTTCACTGGTAAAAATAAATAATTGAAATGGGTATATATTTGTTTTTTGTTAAGTTGCCTAATAATTATGCACAGTAATAGTCACCTGCACACACAGATATCCCCCTAAAATAGCTATAACTAAAAACAAACTAAAAACTACTTCCAAAACTATTCAGCTTTGATATTAATGAGTTTTTTGGGTTCATTGAGAACATGGTTGTTGTTCAATAATAAAATGAATCCTCAAAAATACAACTTGCCTAATAATTCTGCACTCCCTGTATTTCAAACAGACTTCGCTGATTAATTGTTACGCATACAATAGAGAAGCTAGGTTCAAATTGTACATTTAACACATTAGTTGTATTCAGCTTTTACATTTGTTATATCTCACCCAATACTTATATTCCACAAATTTTTGTGCATATTGGAAATTATATCTAGATATTTATCATAGCCAGGAACAAGCGGGGGTATATGCACTCTCACCAAATACCATCAACTGCCAGGGTGCTATGTAGGAAAATTCATCAGCAAAATTGAGAAAAGCACTCACTGGTCTTTAGATAACTTATCCAAACAAAATTTATTAGTGACGTTTCGGGACAGATAGCATCCCTTCCTCTGACCAACAGAAACTACAAACAAACAAACTAATAAAGGCCTGTTAAACCCTCCCCTAGAGAGGCCACCAATGAATGGAGGCCGTGTGCAAACACCTCAAGACTGTACCAATTGACAGAAAAATGTGCTATTATAATGAATATCTCATGCTAAATATGAAACTCGTGTAGCAAGTGCATATCAATCATAAATAAATGTTAAAGTGAACAAAAGTGTAACAAACTTTAAGTGTACAAAAAATTATATATGTATCCCTCATATATAGTCCATGAAAATATATCCCTGGCGTAGTGGGAGCCCACAAATGGAACGTTCCAACTTCAGGAGACACACGCCCCCATTGGAGTAAATAATGCCCAGCCAGTATTAGATCTGAACGATCAAATCAAAAAACCATCACCTAGATAAATATAAATATAAATAAATCAAAACCGATGTGAAACAACTACATCCCTAGTCTGCAGCACAAAGCTGTCTCTATCACGGCCAAGATCTCTTTATGCTTGCGTGGTCTGACAGTTTGCAGAGACGATCGCGGTAAGGTTCAGCCACTCCTACCTGACTCACATTGGTTAAGTGCCAAAATAATAACAAACCCCTGATAGGCTCACAGCGGTAGTGGGAGTGCACAAATAAACTCACTATGCTGATCGCAGTGACAGATAACCTAAAACACAAAAATACCGTACAAGCATACTAGTGTCCCCTCTATACTGTAAATGACGAAAAAGTGTACTCCTAGTCCAACGAAATTTATACAAAAGGAAACCGCTATCTACATATTTGGGCCGATCGCAATGATATTGAGTCACATTCACTCGCATCTGACTCCAGATTTTCAGCGAGGTGACCAAGGACATTAGCGTGTCTCTATCGCTGTGAACATCTAACTGCACCTATATGATCTGTCAATATGAGGAGCCGGTCACAGTGAAGTTCAGCCACACCCCCCAGCATCCCATTGGTTGGCGGCTAAACAACAACAAGCCACTGATAGGTTCACAGCTGTGATGGGAGTGTACTAGTGAGCTCTCCCTGTATGTCACAATACCACATAACATCCTCGCAAAATAAAGACCCATCAGATCCATGTATGCTCATGCGTATTCACCCAAGTCAGCTATGTGTATCATGTAACTTATTTTATTGTATCACACAAAATGTGGGCGGACATCACAAACTGATGGCATCTCAATGCAAAGGAACACAAAAACTGTTTCTGTCACATCAGCAACATCTGTAAAGATAAATGTATTAATAATAAACAAAAGCCATCAAAGATTGAAAAATAAAAATAAAATATGACAACATAAATAAAAAATATAAAAAAATCTACATACCCACTATTTATATTCTAATATCATAGGGTCTTCATGACATCATTAGACTGACACCCAGTTATACCTCTCCCAGGAGCACAGCATTATAGTTTCTATTAATACCATATCAATACCGAACAATAAGGGCATAATATTCATCGTAAACAATTTGGGTAGCCCCCAATAATGGAAACCCACCAACCCACCATAGGGGCTCAACCACCGCCAGGTGAAAAAGTCAGGACAAGATAAACCAATAATAATTGTGAAATAGTGTGCACACAAAACAACAATATAACAATAAACACAGATCATCATATAAAATGACCCCTAAAGAGGGCCAAAAATTAAAAACAATTGGTCCTATACATAAATCAGTATAATGTAAAACATATTACAGCAGTTCTAATAGACTAATAATCCAAGATCAATGTTAGACTGATATAAGAAAAATAAAAATGAAAAGGAAAAAATGAAAAAAGAAAAAAAGAAAAAAAAGAAAAAAAGAAAAAAAAGAGCAGGAAAAAAGGAGAAGAAAAAAGAAGAAAGAAAAGGAAGAAGAAAGGAGGAGAAAAGAAGAAAGAAAGAAGAAGAAAAAAGAAGAAAAAAGGTGAATGGAATCATAAGCTCTCATCCAGGCAAGGATCATGGACCCTCATAAGGGGTAGACCATAGGTCATCATTACTCCTGCTAGGAAGGACTATCATCATGTTTACATATTCAGTCCTTCAGATTATAGATCATCATTTTTTTTTTTTAAGACGTTTATTTATTATTAACGTGCACACAATCATCTTATTACAAACTATGTGGCAGGAGTACAGGCAGTGTTCTTTACAGAGATGAGACAGACTTTATCAAATCCTAATGCATTTATACTTACAACAATCATTTTTTTTAAACGGAAAAAACAAAACTTAAATATAGCAAATGCAGTGATGCCCATAGGGTCTCTGTATTAATAATATGTGCCGGAGAAATATAGACTATGTATCACGAAATTTTTGAATTTTCCTGTAAGATATATGAGACTAATCTCCATAGAGCACTTAATACATACATACCTGTCCTAAAACAGGTTAAATATACTTTTTAATAGTGTCAATACGAGGGGGGTACGGGAAAGAAGAAGGGTAGAGGGAGAGAGAGAGAAAAAAAAAAAAAAAAAAGGAAGGAAGGAAACCAAAGAAAAGAACCTGCAGTGCCCCCCATCCCTCTCCGCTCTCTCTCTAATCGGCCCAAAATGCTGGGTATCTGCCCGCGTTAATCAGTTCAAGAATATAGGCCGATTGGCTGAGGGTTGCTGGAGGTGGAAGTGACAGTATTACTATACCCCATTTGTCTAGGAATCTTTTTATGTGAGCCTCATTGTACTTAGATATTGCATATTGTTCCACCATACATTGTTTCAATACTTCTTTTTTAAATTTTATAAATGTGGGTAGGTGGGGGAGTTTCCAGTATTTCAAGATCACATTCCTAGCTAATAATATTACGGTATTGATTAACTTATAATTTTGTTGTTGTTGTGAAAATGTAACTAAGAAAATGACCATTTGGGCCTCTAGTCTTATTTCTGTGTCTAGGATTTTATTCAACCAAAACTTAATTTTCAGCCAGAACTGTTGGACTTTGGGGCACAACCAGATGCAATGCAAAAGGTTTGCTTGTTGGGCCTGACATTTCCAGCATCCGATAATTTTTCTATACCATTTTGATAATTTGTCAGGAGTGATATATGTCGCATAAATCATTTTTAAATGCCGTTCTCGCCATGCTAGGGCATTTCCTGTTTTATTCAACAGATTCAGGCTCACTTGAATTTGTTGAGGCCTAAGCTCTGGAAAGCTGTTACTCCAAATAGCTACTATTTTCTCCAATTGGGCCTCATGTTTGGAAATCGTCATCAAACGATAAAGTGGAGAAATTGACGTAGACCCACTCTTATATTGATTTATTAGGCTCCTTAACGGAGCATATGTCCAATTAGAGCCAAATTTAAGTTTGAGATCTGTGATGTAGTGCTTTATTTGCAAATACGCATAGTGATCAGATTGAGGAAGCTCAAATTCTACTCTAATGTCAAGGAATGATCTAATTATTGTATTGGGAGTAACTAATTGTTTTATAGAGGTCAGCCCTTTCAATTTCCATCTCTCAAAGACCTTATAAGTAAAACCTGGAGCAAATCCTGGGCATCCCTGAATTGGGAGATATTCCGAGACAAATGGAGATGTTCCTATTTCTACACAGAATTTCTGCCATGCCAGAATCACATTTTTAAAAGTCGTCATTTTAGCAATTACCGGTGGCAGTTGTGCAATTGGGCAATGTAGTAGTGCTTTTAAGTTGAATGGGTAAACAAGATTTGTTTCCCCAGCAAAGACAGTGAAAAGTTCTTTCTCTGAGATCCAGTCAACTGCCAATTTTGCTATTGAAGCAATATTGTAATAGGTAATATTCGGGAAAGCGAGGCCCGCCGACTCTTTAGAGAGTGTTAGTGTATTTAATGCAATTCGGGGTCTCTTTCCTTTCCAGAGAAATTCACTAGATATTCGGTTAAATAGTCTTATATCTGCCTTATGTAAAAGAAAGGGTATGTTTTGGAGGAGATATATTAACTTTGGTAAAAGTATGATTTTAATAAGCATAATACGTGCTGAAAGAGAGATAGGTAGAGAGGCCCAGTCTTTCAATTTCTGCTTACAGTAGTTGAAGAATTTAACATAATTCAACTCATACCATTCTTGTGGGGATTTTGACATCGTTACTCCTAAGTACTTTATTTGAGTGACCTCTCTGAATGGATGTTCTAATACATGGTACGCAGTTCTATGTATCCACAATAATTCAGATTTTTGAACATTAATTTTGTAACCAGAAAATGACGCGAATATCTGTACTGACTCTAATAGTTTAGGTAAGCTTTCTTTTAGACCAGATAAGAAAAGAAGTAAATCGTCAGCGTACAAAGCTAGAACATATTTTTGTTTACCAATCTGGATACCTTCTAACTGCTGTCTAAGGAGAATCGCCAGTGGTTCTAACGATATATTAAAGAGGATAGGCGATAGGGGGCACCCCTGCCTAGTGCCTCTCTGTAAAGTAAAACGCTCCGTAATTGAACCATTGATAAAAATTGCTGAAGAGGGATTGTTATAGATAGTCTTAATCAATTTTGTAAAGTACCCCGAGAAGCCAAACTTTTCCAAGGCCGAAAAGAGATGGTCCCAACAGATAAAGTCGAAAGCCTTTTCGGCGTCGACTGTTAAGATGGCAGCATCTTTTTTTAACACTTTCTTGTTATTCCGCAGATAGTCCAGTACGAGCATAACTTTGCGGATATTTTTTGTCGGGCTTCTCCCCATCATAAAGCCAGCCTGATTGTCATGTATGATATTGTTTAAGTGGGGGGCCAATCTTTTTGCAATTATAGACGTGAGTAATTTATAGTCAAAATTTAACAGGGAAATAGGTCGATATGAAGAGGGGATTTCAGGATCTTTTTCTTTTTTAAGAACTAAAGCTATGTTTGACGCCGCAAAATACGGGGAACATGGCATATCTGCGGAATAATAAGAATTAAATAACTTATGTAGATTAGGAACTATTTGATCTGCAAGAATCTTGTAAAATTCAGCTGGTAGCGAGTCGGGGCCAGGGGCTTTATTAAATTTAGCAACTTTAATACCAGTTAGAATTTCTTGTATAGAGATCGGTGCATTAAGTTGGTTAATTATCTCTTGTGGCATTTTGGGGATCTTTACATTATCCCAAAACCTCTCTTTTAATTCTAAGTTGGGAAGTTCAGCTTTGTAGAGATTTTTAAAGAAATCTGTGAACGTATTTTGAATGTCGTGGTTAGAGGTAAATCTATTTTTCCCAGATCTAATTGCGGCAATGTAATTGGAAGATCTCTTTTTAGTAATTTTAACAAGATATTTTGCTGCTTTCCCTGAGTAGCCACCATAAAGTGATTTCTTCCTTATATCTTCAGATATCATTTGTTGTTTAAGGAAGATATCCCTTTGTGTTTTTAAATTTGTGTATCTTTCTCCAAGATTTTTGGAAGGTACAGCTATGAACGCATTATATGCGTTCCTCACACTATTAGAGAGTTGAATTTCTTTCTGTAAGAATTTTTTTTTGAGAGCACACATATAAGCCTTAATATCCCCACGTAGGACAGCCTTTCCGGTCTCCCAGAGTATTTCTGTCTTATCTTTATAAGCATAATTGTAACTCTCAAATTCTCTCCATTTGTTAACTAGCCAGTTTTGAAAATGTAGGTTATTATGGAGATAATTGGGGAAAAATAAATTATTATTCGGTCTAGGAATAAGGGATTTAGAGTTAAATTCTATAGCTATAATCGCGTGATCAGAAAGTACTATATCTTTAATGTCGGCCTTTACCTCCTTACCACTTAAGTTTTCAGAGATTAGAAACATGTCTATGCGCGACAAAGCTTGATGACCTTTGGATAAACATGAAAATGCTTTGACATCTGGGTTCAAACTTCTCCAGATGTCATATACACCCACTTTATGACAAAATTTTTGTAATGTTCGTGTTTTCTTGACTCGCTTAGTACTTTTAGTTCTACTTAATCTGTCTAAGTTAGGGTATGCTGTTAGGTTTAGGTCCCCTCCAATCACAATATTACGGCCTCTATACAATACTAATTCTAATGCTAGTTCCTCCCAAAACCTAGAGTCAGGCTGGTTAGGGCCATAGATATTGCAGAGAATAAAAGAGATCTTCTCTACTTCAATATCAAGGATTTGATAACGGGCCTCTGGGTCAATTTGGCTCTTATTTATTTTATATTTTAAGTTTTTATTGATCAATATTGCCACTCCTTTCTTCCTGACCTGCGACGGGGCAGCTACCACCTCCCCAACCCATCTAGATTTAAGTTTATCAATTTCATGCCCTTTTAGATGAATTTCTTGAAGCATAACAATATCGGGCTTATGGGATCCCAGTAATTTTAATACGGCTTTCCGTTTAATAGGGGAAGTAATTCCACCTACGTTCCAGGATAGAATTTTAATCGACCCTATGCCCGGTCCAAATTTACTAAAGTGCTAAAAAACATTTTAAAACGTACCATGATTTTATAAAGTACAAAGAGACCGCAAAAGACCGCAAAACTGTAAATACTTTTAAATATATTAGAACGAGAGAGCAGAGGGGAGAAGAGGATGCAGAAGCCTCATAAAAAAAAAGAAGGGGAGAGGAAAAAGAGGAGGAAAAAAAAAAAAAAAAAAAAGAAATCCCCCCCCCCCCCCGTTTACATGACGGTAATAAAAATACATCTTTACACACATAATCTTGAAAAGACCTTCTTTTCAACAGTAATTTTACAGTAAAAAAAACACTCATAATCAAAACATAAAATAACTTCAGGCAATCAAGCCAATCCCTGACATTTAAGGGATACCATTATCTAAACAAAACTTCTGGGCCTCTGCAATATTGTTTAATGTACTTGTTTGTCCCTCTATAATCATGATTAATCTTGCAGGATAGATAAGCCAAACATTGTAATTTGCTTTCATAAGTCGAGAGCAGAAGGGAGACATTTCTTTCCTCCTATTCGTAGTCTCGGAGGAAAAATCTTGGAAGATTAATACCTTTTGTTGATCTAATATTAATGGGTTAGCTTTCCTGTAGTGTTTAAGAATATTAATCTTGTCCTGGAAGTTTAGCATTTTAATCAGTATGGGTCTAGGTCTACTAATACCCTCAGAATTTTGGCGTATTGGACCCACTCTGTGGGCTCTTTCGATGATCATATGCATCGGGGAGGCAGGCATTTTTAATAATTGGGGGAGTTTAATTGAAGCAAAAGCAACTAAATCTTGGTATTCTGTAGATTCGGGGAGACCGATAATTCTTAAATTATTACGGCGCGAGCGATCCTCTAGATCCTCTAATTTAGCTTGTAGCAGAGCTATTTGAGACCCGGACTCTTTGTTAGACTGCTCACATTTATGTAATCTATCTTCAGAGTCCGAGATTCGGGTCTCAATTTCCTCCAATCTGGCTGTAAATTGCCTCACTTCCAGGACAATGTTATTTATATCTTGTTTAATTTCTTGTTTAACAACATCCAATTGCGGGGAAATCATCTTGGAAATCTGCTCAACTAATTCAGAAAAATCAAAATTTGGACCAATACCATTGTATTGTTCTTGCGCAGCTATTAGGGAGCTCTCAGATAACTTAGCAGATTTCTTATCTTTCTGTTTGGGGGGCATGGCTGGTGATGTTTGTTTATGTTGTGTGATAAATCTATCCATGTATATTGAATTTATTGCTCAAGCTAAGCAGGGCAGAGATATAAAAATAGAAAGAAGAAAAAAAAAACAAAAAAAACAAACATAATTTATGTAAGAACTTACCTGATAAATTCATTTCTTTCATATTAGCAAGAGTCCATGAGCTAGTGACGTATGGGATATACATTCCTACCAGGAGGGGCAAAGTTTCCCAAACCTCAAAATGCCTATAAATACACCCCTCACCACACCCACAATTCAGTTTAACGAATAGCCAAGAAGTGGGGTGATAAAAAAGTGCGAAAGCATATAAAATAAGGAATTGGAATAATTGTGCTTTATACAAAATCATAACCACCACAAAAAAAGGGCGGGCCTCATGGACTCTTGCTAATATGAAAGAAATGAATTTATCAGGTAAGTTCTTACATAAATTATGTTTTCTTTCATGTAATTAGCAAGAGTCCATGAGCTAGTGACGTATGGGATAATGACTACCCAAGATGTGGATCTTTCCACACAAGAGTCACTAGAGAGGGAGCGACAAAATAAAGACAGCCAATTCCTGCTGAAAATAATCCACACCCAAAATAAAGTTTAATGAAAAACATAAGTAGAAGATTCAAACTGAAACCGCTGCCTGAAGTACTTTTCTACCAAAAACTGCTTCAGAAGAAGAAAATACATCAAAATGGTAGAATTTAGTAAAAGTATGCAAAGAGGACCAAGTTGCTGCTTTGCAAATCTGATCAACCGAAGCATCATTCCTAAACGCCCAGGAAGTAGAATGAGCTGTAATTTTCTGAGGCGGAGTTTTACCCGACTCAACATAGGCAAGATGAATTAAAGATTTCAACCAAGATGCCAAAGAAATGGCAGAAGCTTTCTGGCCTTTTCTAGAACCGGAAAAGATAACAAATAGACTAGAAGTCTTTCGGAAAGATTTAGTAGCTTCAACATAATATTTCAAAGCTCTAACAACATTCAAAGAATGCAACGATTTCTCCTTAGAATTCTTAGGATTAGGACATAATGAAGGAACCACAATTTCTCTACTAATGTTGTTGGAATTCACAACTTTAGGTAAAAATTCAAAAGAAGTTCGCAACACCGCCTTATCCTGATGAAAAATCAGAAAAGGAGACTCACAAGAAAGAGCAGATAATTCAGAAACTCTTCTGGCAGAAGAGATGGCCAAAAGGAACAAAACTTTCCAAGAAAGTAATTTAATGTCCAATGAATGCATAGGTTCAAATGGAGGAGCTTGAAGCGCCCCCAGAACCAAATTCAAACTCCAAGGAGGAGAAATAGACTTAATGACAGGCTTTATACGAACCAAAGCTTGTACAAAACAATGAATATCAGGAAGAATAGCAATCTTTCTGTGAAAAAGAACAGAAAGAGCAGAGATTTGTCCTTTCAAGGAACTTGCAGACAAACCCTTATCTAAACCATCCTGAAGAAACTGTAATACTCTCGGTATTCTAAAAGAATGCCAAGAAAAATGATGAGAAAGACACCAAGAAATATAAGTCTTCCAGACTCTATAATATATCTCTCTAGATACAGATTTACGAGCCTGTAACATAGTATTAATCACAGAGTCAGAGAAACCTCTTTGACCAAGAATCAAGCGTTCAATCTCCATACCTTTAAATTTAAGGATTTCAGATCCTGATGGAAAAAAGGACCTTGTGACAGAAGGTCTGGTCTTAACGGAAGAGTCCACGGTTGGCAAGAGGCCATCCGGACAAGATCCGCATACCAAAACCTGTGAGGCCATGCCGGAGCTACCAGCAGAACAAACGAGCATTCCTTCAGAATCTTGGAGATTACTCTTGGAAGAAGAACTAGAGGCGGAAAGATATAGGCAGGATGATACTTCCAAGGAAGTGATAATGCATCCACTGCCTCCGCCTGAGGATCCCGGGATCTGGACAGATACCTGGGAAGTTTCTTGTTTAGATGGGACGCCATCAGATCTATTTCTGGAAGTTCCCACATTTGAACAATCTGAAGAAATACCTCTGGGTGAAGAGACCATTCGCCCGGATGCAACGTTTGGCGACTGAGATAATCCGCTTCCCAATTGTCTATACCTGGGATATGAACCGCAGAGATTAGACAGGAGCTGGATTCCGCCCAAATCAAAATTCGAGATACTTCTTTCATAGCCAGAGGACTGTGAGTCCCTCCTTGATGATTGATTATGCCACAGTTGTGACATTGTCTGTCTGAAAACAAATGAACGATTCTCTCTTCAGAAGAGGCCAAAACTGAAGAGCTCTGAAAATTGCATGGAGTTCCAAAATATTGATCGGTAATCTCACCTCCTGAGATTCCCAAACTCCTTGTGCCATCAGAGATCCCCACACAGCTCCCCAACCTGTGAGACTTGCATCTGTTGAAATTACAGTCCAGGTCGGAAGCACAAAAGAAGCCCCCTGAATTAAACGATGGTGATCTGTCCACCATGTTAGAGAGTGTCGAACAATCGGTTTTAAAGATATTAATTGAGATATCTTTGTGTAATCCTTGCACCATTGATTCAGCATACAGAGCTGAAGAGGTCGCATGTGAAAACGAGCAAAGGGGATCGCGTCCGATGCAGCAGTCATAAGACCTAGAATTTCCATGCATAAGGCTACCGAAGGGAATGATTGTGACTGAAGGTTTCGACAAGCTGCAATCAATTTTAGACGTCTCTTGTCTGTTAAAGACAGAGTCATGGACACTGAATCCATCTGGAAACCCAGAAAGGTTACCCTTGTCTGAGGAATCAATGAACTTTTTGATAAATTGATCCTCCAACCATGATCTTGAAGAAACAACACAAGTCGATTCGTATGAGATTCTGCTAAATGTAAAGACTGAGCAAGTACCAAGATATCGTCCAAATAAGGAAATACCACAATACCCTGTTCTCTGATTACAGACAGAAGGGCACCGAGAACCTTTGTAAAAATTCTTGGAGCTGTAGCTAGGCCAAACGGCAGAGCCACAAACTGGTAATGCTTGTCCAGAAAAGAGAATCTCAGGAACTGATAATGATCTGGATGAATCGGAATATGCAGATATGCATCCTGTAAATCTATTGTGGACATATAATTCCCTTGCTGAACAAAAGGCAAGATAGTCCTTACAGTTACCATCTTGAACGTTGGTATCCTTACATAACGATTCAATATTTTTAGATCCAGAACTGGTCTGAAGGAATTCTCCTTCTTTGGTACAATGAAGAGATTTGAATAAAACCCCATCCCCTGTTCCGGAACTGGAACTGGCATAATTACTCCAGTCAACTCTAGATCTGAAACCCAATTCAGAAATACTTGAGCTTTTACTGGATTTACTGGGACACGGGAAAGAAAAAATCTCTTTGCAGGAGGTCTCATCTTGAAACCAATTCTGTACCCTTCTGAAACAATGTTCTGAATCCAAAGATTGTGAACAGAATTGATCCAAATTTCCTTGAAAAAACGTAACCTGCCCCCTACCAGCTGTGGACGTAGAAGCAGGCTTTGCCTTTCTAGCTGGCTTGGATTTATTCCAGACTGGAGATGGTTTCCAAACTGAAACTGCTCCTGAGGATGAAGGATCAGGCTTTTGTTCTTTGTTGAAACGAAAGGAACGAAAACGATTATTAGCCCTGTTTTTACCTTTAGATTTTTTATCCTGTGGTAAAAAAGTTCCTTTCCCACCATTAACAGTTGAAATAATAGAATCCAACTGAGAACCAAATAATTTGTTACCCTGGAAAGAAATAGAAAGTAGAGTTGATTTAGAAGCCATATCAGCATTCCAAGTTTTAAGCCATAAAGCTCTTCTAGCTAAAATAGCTAGAGACATAAACCTGACATCAACTCTGATAATATCAAAAATGGCATCACAGATAAAATTATTAGCATGCTGAAGAAGAATAATAATATCATGAGAATCATGATGTGTTACTTGTTGCGCTAAAGTTTCCAACCAAAAAGTTGAAGCTGCAGCAACATCAGCCAAAGATATAGCAGGTCTAAGAAGATTACCTGAACACAGATAAGCTTTTCTTAGAAAGGATTCAATTTTCCTATCTAAAGGATCCTTAAACGAAGTACCATCTGACGTAGGAATAGTAGTACGTTTAGCAAGGGTAGAAATAGCCCCATCAACTTTAGGGATTTTGTCCCAAAATTCTAATCTGTCAGACGGCACAGGATATAATTGCTTAAAACGTTTAGAAGGAGTAAATGAATTACCCAATTTATCCCATTCTTTGGAAATTACTGCAGAAATAGCATTAGGAACAGGAAAAACTTCTGGAATAACCACAGAAGCTTTAAATACCTTATCCAAACGTTTAGAATTAGTATCAAGAGGACCAGAATCCTCTATTTCTAAAGCAATTAGTACTTCTTTAAGTAAAGAACGAATAAATTCCATTTTAAATAAATATAAAGATTTATCAGCATCAACCTCTAAGACAGAATCCTCTGAACCAGAAGAGTCATCAGAATCAGAATGATGATGTTCATTTAAAAATTCATCTGTAGGGAGAGAAGTTTTAAAAGATTTTTTACGTTTACTAGAAGGAGAAATAACAGACATAGCCTTCTTTATGGATTCAGAAACAAAATCTCTTATGTTATCAGGAACATTCTGCACCTTAGATGTTGAAGGAACTGCAACAGGCAATGGTACTTTACTAAAGGAAATATTATCTGCATTAACAAGTTTGTCATGACAATCAATACAAACAACAGCCGGAGGAATAGCTACCAAAAATTTACAGCAGATACACTTAGCTTTGGTAGATCCAGCACTAGACAGCGATTTTCCTGTAGTATCTTCTGACTCAGATGCAACGTGAGACATCTTGCAATATGTAAGAGAAAAAACAACATATAAAGCAAAATTGAACAAATTCCTTAAATGACAGTTTCAGGAATGGGAAAGAATGCCAAGAACAAGCTTCTAGCAACCAGAAGCAATAAAAAATGAGACTTAAATAATGTGGAGATAAAAGCGACGCCCATATTTTTTAGCGCCAAATCAGACGCCCACATTATTTGGCGCCTAAATGCTTTTGGCGCCAAAATGACGCCACATCCGGAACGCCGACATCTTTGGCGCAAAATAACGTCAAAAAAATGACGCAACTTCCGGCGACACGTATGACGCCGGAAACGGAAAAGAATTTTTGCGCCAAAAAGTCCACGCCAAGAATGACGCAATAAAATTAAGCATTTTCAGCCCCCGCGAGCCTAACAGCCCACAGGGAAAAAAGTGTCAAATTTTTGAAGGTAAGAAAAAAATGATTAATTCAAATGCATTATCCCAAATATGAAACTGACTGTCTGAAAAATAAGGAAAGTTGAACATTCTGAGTCAAGGCAAATAAATGTTTGAATACATATATTTAGAACTTTATAAACAAAGTGCCCAACCATAGCTTAGAGTGTCACAGAAAATAAGATTTACTTACCCCAGGACACTCATCTACATGTTTGTAGAAAGCCAAACCAGTACTGAAACGAGAATCAGCAGAGGTAATGGTATATATAAGAGTATATCGTCGATCTGAAAAGGGAGGTAAGAGATGAATCTCTACGACCGATAACAGAGAACCTATGAAATAGACCCCGTAGAAGGAGATCACTGCATTCAAATAGGCAATACTCTCTTCACATCCCTCTGACATTCACTGCACGCTGAGAGGAAAACTGGGCTCCAACTTGCTGCGGAGCGCATATCAACGTAGAATCTAGCACAAACTTACTTCACCACCTCCATCGGAGGCAAAGTTTGTAAAACTGAATTGTGGGTGTGGTGAGGGGTGTATTTATAGGCATTTTGAGGTTTGGGAAACTTTGCCCCTCCTGGTAGGAATGTATATCCCATACGTCACTAGCTCATGGACTCTTGCTAATTACATGAAAGAAAAGTGGATTAATCTACAGTAAAAAAGTGGAAATGTGAGAAGTATCTCCGACTGTCACTTGCTTTCCCTAAACGTGACAGATTACAGTGCCGTGAGTGAGGACTTGTGCTGAAGTGCAGCAATTAAAGTGAGAGTGTGATGCGTGAAAGAGAAAAAAGAAAAGAGAAAGAAAAAGAAAGAAAAACCCCATAAACCAAAACCTTAGTGCAGTCTAATAGACCTGGCGGGGCCAGGAAAAAGTGAATAGAAAGAAAAAAGACCACAAGAGGTGCTAATTCTCAGTGAATGGGAATGTGACAAAAAAAGGAAAAAAAAGAAAAGGGGGGGAGGGTCTTTCTTTACAGAATCGCCTCCGTGGTCTCTAACCCAGAAGCATACTATTTGAGTGGTCTTATATTTATAGTTCCAGCAGCAAGGTTGTCAGCACTTACTACTACTAATCAGCTCGCCTGAACCCACTTTATCTCAGAATTGAATATCTTAACATAAATTACTATCAGCAAAAAGAAGACTATATGAAATGGATTTGAGGACTCTCTTAAATATCAAGTGATCTTTCTCGTCCTGTTTCCAAAGCACTCTTATAATCTCCTAGAGACAGTCCATTTCATCCAGGAAATCAAAGTAATGTAGATTTTTGAGAACTACAGGGCACATTATTCAATATTCATGTAAATATATATATTGCCCTGAGTAGTTAGAAAGACAATTTCAGTTGTAATCCAATTGATGGCCAAACACAGAGTCATACAGGGATAGGTAGTTCTGTAGGCATCCAGCCTTCCCGTAATATACTTCCTTTACTTCACTTTGTCCCTGTTAGGGCTAATGCAGCACTTTATGTCAGTGTATATACCAGCAACAAGGGGCAATACTAGTATCAATGTTATAATCCTGGTCTGTATCAGTGTTCTGAAAAACTCGTGCTAGACTTTTCCTCTTTAGATTCTATTTAGAATGGAGTTTAGACTGGGGAGTACCATCAAGGGTTGGTGTGGAGCTTGGGCCAAAGTGTGTAGCAATAACCATCAAGTAGAAAAATGGTGCCAAAGTTATGTTCCTACCCTGTGGCAGGGTCCTGGGAACTGCTGCTAGGCTCTCAGATTATCAGATCTTTTTCCCTTAGAGTATTTTTAATTGGGGACCTATATTCATTGTCAAAAGCAACCAATCTTGTTACAAAACTTCCAGCCCCAGTGTGAGAGCAGGTCCCTCTAAAGGTGGAAATGACAGGGCCATTGTTCCTACCCTGTATCAGGGTCCTGGGAACTGCTGTTCAATTTCTAGCACCGCTTTTCTTCACAGCATTTAATGTAAAATAAAGTCTTTAGAGAGTAGCACTACTGCCGGCCCACTACTGACTTATTGTACAATTTGAGTAATGGCGATATTTTGGGGACAGATAGTAAGAGCACTTCTCCCAAATTTAAGTCTCTCTGTTGCAGGCCACTACCCACACCACATTGTCACAACTTTATAGGATCTGCATCCACCGCTATTCTGTTTTGCGATGTTAGGTAATAGTCTTAGTGGGATATAGCCAGAAGAAATATAACTTAAATGATGAGCATAAAAAAACAAGAGTGTCCACACACTGTATAGCTTTAGTACTCACGACCAGTCTTCACAAACAGGGATCCCAGCGTGGCGATCCTTTAGATCATCTTGATGAGTGCCTGTTTCTGGATAACAGCCCTGAGAGTGATGTACACAGTTCTCTGCTGCGCGTCCCGGCCGTTTTAACAGGCAGATCCGCTCACTGGGGTCCCCTCACATGTTGCTCTATATGAGAAAGAAGATAGACGCCGCTCCAGGGCGGCAGTGCTTCCACAACAAAGTTGTTTCTGTCTTGTGACTTCGGTCACGCTGGCGGCCTTAGGCCAAGTCTCCGGCCTGCAAAAGAAACTGCAGTGCAAGGAGGAATTGCGTTAGGGCGGTGTAGCAAGCCCTGTATTTTCGGCGCGCGAAGCAGCAACCAACCGCTCCACTCCGCCTCCAAACCGGAAGTCATCAGATTATAGATCATCATTATTCCTCATAGGAAAGACTGCCATCCTGTTTGTATATTCAGTCCTCCAGGGGCTAAAGTTCCAAGTTCATGAATCCATCTTGCTTCTTTCTGAAGAAGAATCTTTGCTCTGTTTCCACCTCTGTTTGGAACTGGAACGTGATCAATTATACGAAAACGTAGATCTGTGACCGTATAATGATTTTTCAAGAAATGTCGTGCTACTGGTTGTTCTGCCTTGTTATCCTTCAGGGCAGCTCTAATGGCTGACCGATGGTTCGCCATCCGAGTCCGGGCGTCGTCAATCGTCTTGCCCACATAAAATAATCCGCATGGGCAGTTCAAAAGGTAGATGATGTATGTAGTTGTACAGGTCAAGAAGTATTTAATGTTGTACTTTTTTCGTCTTTCCGGATGTTGGAAGGTCTTGCCTGCATGCATACTGTTACAGGTCACGCAGCCCAAACATTTGAAGCAACCGTTTTTTCGTTTTAGCCAAGAATCTTTATCAGTAGGTGAATGGTAGTCAGCTTTCATTAGAAGGTCCTTCAGGCTCTTCCCTCTCCTGTATGCCAGTCGTGGAGCATTCCAATGCGTAAATGGCAAAGACACATCGGCCTGGATCAGTCTCCATTCTTCCTTAATGGCCTTCGCAAGGAGATGTTGGTCCGGGGTATATGTTGTCACAAAAGTGAGTTGTGACATCTTTTCGATTGTGTGTGTCTTGTCATCTGATCCTCCATTCACTGCTTGGTCACGCATTAAGCGTAAAAACGGCTTCTTGTAACCCCGTTATGCAAATCTGTCAATCATTTCATTCAGCTGTGTATCACACTTTATTGTATCAGTATTGTTACGGATCACCCTCTGAAATTGGCCTTTAGGGATGTTCCGGATTAATGATGGTTGGTGGCAACTATCAGCGTGTAATATAGAGTTACGATCCGTTTTCTTCCTGAATAAGGTAGTCCCTAATGTTCCATTGGTTTTGTATACTCTCACATCAAGGTAGTCGACAGATGTATAATCAGCTACATGTTGGAATCTGATGGTGCTGTTGATCATGTTTAAAGATTCAATCCATGTGTTGAATGACTCCATACCATCTTGCCAGACCAGGAACAAATCATCTATATATCTGCGATAAAATTTTATGGCAGGATTATCATATATTCGCATTTGGATGGTTTCATATTCTGCCATAAATAAATTCGCCAGCGATGGGGCCACATTGGACCCCATCGCTGTACCTGCTATCTGTAGGTAGAATTTCTTATCAAATCTAAAGAAGTTTTCTCTTAAACAGATAGACAACAGTTCCAGGAGAACTTCCTCTGGAGGACCGACATACGGAGTACGTCTCAAGCTAGTAGCCACTGCTGCTATCCCTAATGTGTGAGGGATAACAGTGTATAGGCTTGAAACGTCCATTGTCACCAATAGGTCATTATCAGTGATATCCCTTAGTTCCAATATGTCCCGTATGAACGTGGATGAATCACGTGTGTAGGATCTCATACATTGTACAATGGGTTGTAGGTAATGGTCAGTGTAGATTGCTAAAGATTGTAAAAGCGAACCCCTCGCCGAGACGATCGGTCTGCCCGGTGGGTTGTGCAGATCTTTATGGACCTTAGGCAATGTATAGAGAACCGGGGTAATGGGAAAGTCTCTTTTCAGGAATCTTGCTTCATGCTCAGAAATCATGCCTGTCTCTTTCCATGTAGTTTCTGTTGGTCAGAGGAAGGGACGCTATCTGTCCCGAAACGTCACTAATAAATTTTGTTTGGATAAGTTATCTAAAGACCAGTGAGTGCTTTTCTCAATTTTGCTGATAGATATTTATCATCATAGCCACATGTTGCTTATTTTAACATATCTATACATCTTATAACCAATATTACAACTTTTAGGGGATAGTTAGATAAATAAATGTGCATTTTGAACAACTATAAGAGCTCCATAAATCATATTTTTTTCCAGAAATTGATTATGTCTCCACTAATATTAAAACCTTGTGGTCTTCTGGTTCTGAGAAGAAATAAACAGAAGGCTTCCCTATAAAACATTTTAGCTGTCTTATCCCCACCCATGGGACCATTTTGTATGCGTTCAATAACACACCAGTTAAAGGTGGTAACATTCTTTTCATGCATCAGTATGAAATGGCGCACAAGGTCTGAACAATCTACTCCCTGCTCTATATTATTAAGGTGTTCCCTAATACGTGAGCGTGCCTCTCTTGAGGTACAACCCCACGTACTGTAATTTGCACTGGGAACATTCTGCAAGGTAGATTACAAACTTTGTGCGACAATTGGTACATTCACTTAAATCAAAGACTCTTTGAGTTACATATGATTTAAATTGTTTGGTGGGTCTCATGTGGCTACAGGCTATACATTGTGAGAAATGGCACTTATAGTGACCTTTAGAAGTTAACCAACTACTTATTCTTGCTCTTTTATTTTGTATCATGGAGGGAGATAAAATATTGCCTAGTGTAGTATCCCTTTTGGAAATAAAACTACAACCCCTTGACACATAGTGCTTAAGGCTGTCCTCTCCTGTTACAATTGATAGGTGCTTATTAACTATTTTACAGATTTCATCAAACTGTGGGCTGAAAGTAGTCACAAAACAGGGTCTTTTCTCCTGAGATCTGAATCTATCAATTCTCCCTGGGCTTTGTAAAAGAGCGTCTCTGTCAAGTCTTTTAACCTCTAAAAAGGCCCTATTGACTGTCTTCCTGGAATACCCCCTTTCTAATAGTTGATTCCTCAATACTTCTCCCTCATGCAAAAAATCTGACTCTAAAGTGCAATTACGCTTTAGTCTAATAAACTGGCCTTTGGCTACACCAAAGCCAGTGTGCTTTGGATGTGAAGACTTTGCATGAAGGATAGTATTTGAAGAGATGGGCTTCCTATAAAGACATGTAACCACTTTACTTGTGAAAACTGAGCCTTTAAGTATTACATCCAAGTATGGGATCTGTTCCTTCCCTGATTCAGCCGTAAACTTAAGATTGTAGTGCTAAAAATAAATACACAGAGCGCCTCCTAAAAGGCTAAGACACTAGTAGTGACAAGATTATTTAAATAAAAAATATATTGAAATTCTATAGGGGTATATAAAATATTTTATAAGCTACTTATAGCTAAAATATACAAACAAGATACAAAAGTGGATCCACTTAAAATTAACAATAAAATATGCATATATCTATATAAAAAACAATACAATTGTGGTTAAAAACCACAACAATATACAATCTTAATCACAAAATAAATTACAATAAAACAGCTGTTGATGGTTGGATAAAAAATAAATATAAAAACATCAATTTACTGAGTAGGTGTCCATAAATATGTAGGTCCCAAACTTTAAATTCTTTCCAGAGAGTGAATGTCAAATATGAAGATTCTATTTTAAAACAGTTATCCTTATATATCCCTCAATAAACGGTGAAATGATGAAGTGTGTAAAAAAGAAAAACGTAGTGGTTTTCAAATCAAATTTCAAAAATGATTGTGAATATCCAAAAAATCCTGAAAAGATGATGTGATGAAGTGGGCGTGAATAATCAAAAATGTGTGTACACAAAAATGAAAAAAGAAAAAGGAAAAAATGTAAAAAAATAATCCAAATGAATATTTAGGATGTGTTAAAGTGAATAACACACTTATAAAGTGACCCTTATGTGAATACAAGATGTGAAGAGATGCTCCTAAAAAGTTATTCCTGTGTGTAAACGATGAAAAAATACAGAAATGGATCCTATGTCTCAGGGATCAATTCATTCAAAGATATACCTGTAATAAAACAAATATAACATAGTGCAAAACTGCTATTCAAACTTAGTCAGTAATTGAAAAGAAGCTTACCATATATGTCAACGTGTTTCGGCCCTAAGAACTGGGCCTTTATCAAGACTATAGATGGATTAGCATGGTAGCTCCTTTTATAGCTATTACTGGCCAATAAGTGCCAGTGTTGTTTTGGCGCCAAAAAATAATTATTTAACAGATTTGTAAACTTAAGATTGACCTTGTTATCATTAAGATAATGGATACACTCTGCCATCACATCATCTCCACCTGTCCACACAAACAAGAGAGCATCTATGAATCTCTTGTATGTCTTGATTTTGGATCTAAATGGGTTCTGTTCCCCAAAAACGTGGGACCGCTCCCACCAGCCCATAAAAAGGTTGGCGTAGGCGGGGGCAAATTTAGCCCCCATGGCGGTCCCACGTCTTTGGAGATAGAATCCATCTCCAAACTTAAAATAATTGTGATCCAGGAGAAATTTGATGACCCTGAACACAAAACTTTTAAGATTCTCATCATAGTTAGTATACATATCTAAAGAGATTGCCTCCAACCCAAATTCATGGGGGATGGTGGAATACAGGCTGACCACATCCACGGTCAACCATGTGCAATCTTTGTCCCACATAATTTTGTCTAGACTACAAAGGAGATGAGTAGTGTCCTTGAGATAGGATGGTAGTAAATAGACTATGGGCTGGAGTAGGGATTCGACCCAGCCGGACAGGTTCTCAAATAAAGAACCAATACCTGGCACTATCGGTCTTCCCCTCACCTCCTTCAAGGATTTATGAACCTTGGGGAGGTGATGAAAAATAGGGATGACCGGTAGTTGTACATTTAGAAAATCAAAAGTTTCCTGATCTAGAATCCCTAACTCCAGCCCATCGTCCAACAAATCAACTAACCTAAGCTTAAAGTCTGTAGTGGGATCTTTATGTAAGCTCGTATACACTTCAGGATCATTAATTTGTCGTTCTGCTTCTAGGATATAGTGTGATTTGTCCATGACAACAATACTCCCACCCTTGTCAGCCTGCCTGATGACAATTGTATCTCTTGCTTTCAGGCTGTCAAGGGCTTGTAGTTGTTCCATGGACAAATTATTTGGTTGCTTTTTGTGATATCTGGTCAATTTGATCAGGTCCTCTTCCACCCTATGGTGAAAGGCCTCCAAAAAGGGGCCTCTCTCCTTGGTGGGGTAAAATATGGATTTCGGCCTATATCCTATATGCTGGGATTTAGTTAGAGAGGCTTGTGAGGTGGTGGATTCAATTAACAAACCCTGTAAAGTAAAGTAATCACATCCCTCATTAAAATCTATAATATCATGGATGTTGTGTTGATTAAAATCAAACAGTTGAGGTGTAGTGCCCTCTGATGCCTGATTTGTGTTTTGCAAATCTCTATTAGAAAAAAACTTTTTTAGGGTGAGATCCCTAACTAATCTATTGACATCAGTAATAGTTTCAAAGAGATTGAACTTTTTAGTCGAAACAAATCCCAGGCCCATTCCTAGCACTGATAATTCCTCCCTCTTAAGTACTACTTCAGATAAATTGATTACTTTTATACTTTGTACTTGTTCCTGGTTATTCTGCCTCTCTCTCCTCTTTGCCCTCTTCCTCCTCCTCCCTCCGTGTCTGTCTGTACCTTCTGAAAAAAGTATGCTGACTGTTAGATTTCAAGTAAGACTTAGTTACAGTACTCAAAGTATCACTGTCTCCCTCACTATCACTTAAAAATTCTGTTCTCCTCTGATCCAAACTCTGAACCTGGGTAGTGGTTTTCTTACTAACTTGTCTGGTAACTACAGGGTCATCTCTGATATTGGCATTATCTGATTTTGATTTGGTCACTTTGACTGCTTGTTTAGGTCTGACCTCTACTTCCTCATCCTCAGATTGTCCGCTAGTTTCACTAGGTTGTATAAGCTCTATGTTTTCTTCATCAGTGTATTCTGAATCTGAAAAGGTTACTTTCTTATCCTGTTTTGTGTCAGCGATGTTAGGGACGTCAGATTAGGGGTTAATAAAATGTAACTAGTATTTGCGAGGCGGGAATGCGGCGGTTTAGGGGTTAATATATTTTTTGAAGTTGCGGCGATGTCCGGTCGGCAGATTAGGGGTTAAAAACTTTAGTTAACTGTTTGCGATGTGTGGGGGTACCTCGGTTTAGGGATTAATAGGTAGTTTATGGGTGTTAGTGTACTTTTTATCACTTTAGTTAAGAGTTTTATGTTACGGCGTTAGCCCATAAAACTCTTAACTACTGACTTTTAAATGCGGTAGGAGTCTTGACAGGAGAGGGTGAACTGCTCACTTTCTCCAAGACTCGTAATACCGGCGTTAGGAAAATCCCATTAAAAAGATAGGATATGCAATTGACGTAAGGGGATTTGCGGTATGCTTGAGTCGTGGAAAAAAAGTGAGCGGTACACCTGTACCTGCCAGACTCGTAATACCAGCGGGCATTAAAAAGCAGCATTGGGACCTCTCAACGCTGGTTTTTAAGCCTAACGCAAGACTCGTAATCTAGCAGATTGTACTTTAGGCATGGATTCTCAGTTCCTGTTATGTGTTACTGACAAAAAACACCTCAATATGTGTTCAACAATATCTCCTGAGTACAGTGATACCACCCATGGATAGGTTTGCTGGGTTCTCAAGGGGCTAAAAACATAATTTATGTAAGAACTTACCTGATAAATTAATTTCTTTCATATTGGCAAGAGTCCATGAGCTAGTGACATATGGGATATACAATCCTACCAGGAGGGGCAAACTTTCCCAAACCTCAAAATGCCTATAAATACACCCCTCACCACACCCACAATTCAGTTTAACGAATAGCCAAGTAGTGGGGTGAAAAAGAAAGGAGTAAAAAGCATCAACAAAGGAATTTGGAAATAATTGTGCTTTACACAACAACATCATAACTACCATAAAAAAGGATGGGCCTCATGGACTCTTGCCAATATGAAAGAAATGAATTTATCAGGTAAGTTCTTACATAAATTATGTTTTCTTTCATGTAATTGGCAAGAGTCCATGAGCTAGTGAGGTATGGGATAGCAATACCCAAGAAGTGAAACTCCACGCAAGAGTCACTAGAGAGGGAGAGATAAAATAATCACAGCCATTTTGCTGAAAAAAAATTAATCCACAACCCAAATATAAGTTTATTCTCATAAATGAAAGGAAAAAACTTAAATCATAAGCAGAAGAATCAAACTGAAACAGCTGCCTGAATAATTTTTCTACCAAAAACTGCTTTCGAAGAAGCAAATACATCAAAATTGTAGAATTTAAATGTATGCAAAGAAGACCAAGTTGCTGCTTTGCAAATCTGATCAACTGAAGCTTCATTCTTAAAAGCCCACAAAGTGGAGACTGATCTAGTAGAATGAGCTGTAATTCTCTGAGGCGGGGCCTGACCCGATTCCAAATAAGCGTGATGAGTCAAAAGCTTTAACCACGATGCCAAAGAAACGACAGAAGCCTTCTGACCTTACCTGAAACCAGAAAGGATAACAAATAGACTAGAAGTCTTCCTGAAATATTTAGTAGCTTCAACATAATATTTCAGAGCTCTCACCACATCCAAAGAATGTAAGGATCTCTCCAAAGAATTCTTAGGATTAGGACACAAGGAAAGGACAACAATTTCTCTATTGATGTTGTTAGAATTCACAACCTTAGGTAAGAATTTAAATGAAGTCCGCAAAACTGCCTTATCCTGATGAAAAATCAGAAAGGAGATTCATAAGAGAGAGCAAATACTTCAGAAACTCTTCTAACAGAAGAGATGGCCAAAAGAAGCCTGTGTTGTTAGGAGACTAGTCATACCTGAAGCAGATGAGTCTGCAAACTGTTACCCCCAACTGAAGTTCTCTTGTTTCAACAGTCCTGCGTGGTAGCAGTAATGGATTTTAGTTACTTGTGCTAAAATCATAGCCCTCTTAAACAGAAATCTTCATCACTTTTCTGTTATAGAGTAAATAGTACAAGCCAGCACTATTTTAAAATAACAAACTCTTGATAGAAGAATAAAAAACTACAACTAACACCACAAACTCCTCGCCATCCCCGTGGTAGATGCTACTTGTTCAGAGCGGCAAGGAGAATGACTGGGGGGCGGAGCCAGAGGGGGAGCTATATGGACAGCTCTTGCTGTGTGCTCTCCTTGCCTTTCCCTGTGGGGGAGAACATTTCCCACAAGTAATGGATGACGCCGTGGACCGGACACACCAATGTTGGAGAAAACAGTACGTAGGCCTCACGACAAGGGACGTGAGGTCTAGGATTAGAGAACACCTCAACAACATTGAAAATGAGAAAGAAAGCTCGGCTTTGGCAACCCATTTTATTAAAGATCATCAGGGCAATGTTAATTCATTTAGATGGAAAACAATTGAAAGAGTGCTCCCCCCCTAAAAGAGGAGGTGATAGGACTAAATTTTTGTACAGGAGGGAGGCTTATTGGATTTTTACATTACAGACAAGGATTCCCAAAGGGTTCAATTCTATATTTGATCTGATAAACCATTGGGAATAGTATGTGATTGTCCATTAGCCCACCCTCCTATACAAACAGTATTATCTATACAAAAAACACATAACTCATACTCCAAATTTCATTTTATTATAAATAATATAGACAGTGAGCAAAGTATTACACTTTTGAACTGATAAAAGGTTAAGGTATTTGGGTAAACTGATATTCCATTATATTTGAAATACCTTTCCCAGAAAGATTTCTTTTTAAGGAGTTAATTTAATAGGAAACACAATAAGTCTGTATTAGACAATAACCCCATTTGCAAGTTTAGTCTTGTTTTACTATCATTTTTGTTCCACTAGGTCCTACTTTTCCCGTCTTATTTGTAAGTATAATAATATTTATTTAGATGCAAATAGGTAAATTATGAGTAAACAGACGTCTATTCAATCCTCTAAGGGTTAAGTTGAAGCATGTAGTACACTCATCACTTTAACTTTCCTTATTCTGTTTTGTTATTTATTAATTCCATCCCTTCAACTTAAATGAAGGCTTTAATTTTCATTATTTTATTTTATTCCACTTTTTCCATTTCAAATAATTACTTAGTCAAATAAATAAGTATTAAGATAAACAGAGAATAATAGTCGTAAGACTATCAAGGAGACTGGTTAAAATATGTCTTTGCTGAGCTTTAAATATGGATTATTTGAACAAGATAAAAATAGAACAAGTCATTATTTAAAAGTCTATATCGAATCCAGTCAAATGTTACATTAGAAGCAATTATATGCATTATCAGGCAGTTTTCTCCTGCATTTATAGCTCATGTAATTTCAATATTCTCTTGTTATTATTTTTCTATCAGGGTATGTTAAATAATGAGGTCTATTTCAAATTAAGTTAAGGGTATATAGCCTTATTAAGGGTTAATCTGCCTTTTATATATATATTTTTTTAGACCTAACCGTATGTAAAGAAATCCTGTTATTATAGTGTAATCTATGTATTATACAATTTTAGCTCTGATAGATTGTGTCAGTTTGAGTAGCCAATACAATTTGTTTAATACATATTCATTAAGCATACACCTGTGAGAAAGTTTTATAAGGATTTCCTCGGCTTCTACATGTCAACTATGATTACAGGTCTAACCTGAAACGCGTCAGTGACATAAGCAGGGCCAAGGTTGTAGCTTTCTGATTTTACATATGGCGATACACTCGTCAGTGGTCTGTTTAAGCTTTTTTTTAATTGATGTGAAGAAATAAAGTATCCTTTTATCCCACTATATTGGAGCCGGTCTGGGTATCGTTTTTTGCCTATAATGTTATGCAGGTGTCGGCGATGTCGGGGGCAGCATATTAGGGGTTAATAAGTGTAAGATTAGGGGTGTTTAGACTCGGGGTTCATGTTAGGGTGTTATGTGCAGACATAAAATGTGTTTCCCCATAGGAATCAATGGGGCTGCGTTAGGAGCTTTACGCTGCTTTTTTGTTTATTTTCAGCCGGCTCTGCCCCATTGATACCTATGGGGAAATCGTGCACAAGCACGTTTTACCTGCTTACCGCTAACGTAAGCAGCGCTGGTATTGAGGTGAGGTGTGGAGATAAATTTTGCTCTACGCCGGGTTTCTAAAAACCAGCGTTGTCTGTTGGTGAGCGTCGAGGGAAAGCTGTGCGTTAAAACCGCACATCCTTACCGACAAAACTCGTAATCTAGGCGATTGATTTGTAATCTCGCCTCTTGAGATTTCCAAACCCCTTGTGCTGTCAGAGATCCCCAAAGAGCTCCCCAACCTGAAAGACTCGAATCTGTTGTGATCACAGTCCAGGTTGGATGAACAAAAGAGACCTCTAGAACTATACGATGGTGATTTAACCACCAAGTCAGAACATTGGGATTTAAGGATATAAATTGTGATATCCTTGATAAAACCCTGCACCACTGGTTCAGCACACAACACTGGAGAGGTCTCATACGAGCAAAAGGGGATTGGGTCCGATGCTGCAGTCAGGAGACCTAAAACTTCCATGGACATAGCTACTGAAGGGAATGACTGAGACTGAAGGTTCCGACAGGCTGCAACCAATTCAAAACGTCTCTTGTCTGTTAGAGACAGAGTCATGGACACTGAATCTATCTGAAAACCTAAAAAGGTGACCCTTGTCTGAGGAATCAAAGAACTTTTTTTTTGTGTGTAAGATTCTGCAGAATATAAAGACTGAGCTAATACCAAGAAATCGTCCAAATAAGGAAACACCGCAATATCCCGCTCTCTGATTACTAATAACTTCTTACTCTGAATCCTATTCGGTACCCCTGAGAAATCTTAATCTGCCCCCTACCAGCTGAGCTGGAATGAGGGCTGGCTTGGATTTAATCCAATTTGAAGAAAATTTCCAATTGGAAACAGATTCCTTGGGGGAAGGAATAGGTTTTTGTTCCTTATTTAGTCGAAAGGAACAAAACTGGTTAGAAGCTTTAGATTTACCATTAAGTCTTATCCTAAGGCAAAAACTCCCTTCCCCCAGTGACAGTTGAGATAATAAAATTCAACTGAGAACCAAATAACTTATTACCTTGGAAAGAAAGAGATAGCAATCTGGACTTAGAAGTCATGTCAGTATTCCAAGATTTAAGCCACAAAGCTCTTATAGCTAAAATAGCTAAAGACATAGATTTAACATAAATTTTGATGAAAAAAAATGGCATCACAAATAAACTGATTAGCATGTTGAAGCAAGCGAACAATGCTAGACAAATCATAATCCAATTCTTGTTGCGCTAATTTCCAACCAAAAAGTTGATGCAGCTGTAACATCAGCCGAAGAAAATGCAGGCCTGAGAAGATGACCCGAATATAAATAGGCTTTCTTTAGATAAGATTCAAGTTTCCTATCTAAAGGATCTTAACAAAGAAGTACTATCTTCCATAGGAATAGTAGTACGCTAAGCAAGAGTAGAGATTAGCCTCATCAACTTTGGGGATCTTTTCCCAAAACTCCAATGTAAATGCTGACAAAGGATACAATTCTTTTTTTAAAACCTTTAAAGAAGGAATAAAAGAAGTAACAGGCCTATTCCATTCCTTAGAAATCATAACAGAAATAACATCAGGAACTGGAAAAACCTCTGGAATAACCACAGGAGGTTTATAAACAGAATTTAAAGGTTTACTAGTTTTAATATCAAGAGGACTAGTCTCCTCAATATCCAATATAATCAACACTTCTTTTAGTGTAAAAGTTTCGAAAACTAGCTGCTTTTCCTATAGAGTCTGCAATTGGGTTGTTTGGAGGGTCTTGTATTTGTGTGATATAATTGGCTGCTTGCTTGGTTTCAACGCTCGTGCTAGCATTTCTCCAGGTTTGTTACTTTCTATTAAAAAAAAATTCTGTAATTTGAATGCTTGGTTCTGGGCAGCATGTTGTAGAAATTCTCTTAGCTTATTTGTTGCTTGATCTAAACGGGTTTCTGCCGTTTCATCATTTGGGTGTAGTTTATGTGCTTTATCCCAGTATTGTAATTGAGTATTTAAATAATTATATACTGTTCTTTTTTCTTTATTTTGGACCGATTTTATTTTAATTAGTTCTCCTCTCAAAAAACATTTTTGTGTCTCCCATAACACACAAGATATTGTCTAAACGCCATTGAAAAGATTTTAGTGGGGATGCTGACCAATTTATTTTACATAAAACTGCTGAGTGATCTGACCAAACAATAGGGACAATTCCAGTATCCAGCAAGAGAGATAGTGTGATATGGTCTATAAGAATATAGTCTATGCGTGTGTATGTTTGGTCGGGTGCAGAGAAATAAGTATAATTTTTTGTAGTGGGGTGTTGATATCTCCAAGTGTCATGAACTCCCGTTAATAATATATCCTCTTGTATAGATTTGAGAGTTCTTTTTAGAAATGTGGGATTGGCTGTTTGAATTATCTAAAGCAGGGTTTAAGGGGATGTTAAGATTTCCCCCAATAATTAACGAGCCCTTAGAGAAGGTTAAGATAGAGTTGGTAATTTTACGGAAAAAAGGAGCTTGTTGTGTGTTGGGAGCATAAACGTCAACTAAAGTTACTAGTCTACCGAACAAAAGTCCTATAGTCGCTAAATGCCTTCCCTCTTCATCTCTCTCTGTTGCGTGTGGAATGGTATAGATTTGTGTATCATTATGCTGACATATCTTTTTGGACTTATGGCTGCTGTATAATGGTGCGTAGGGTAAGTTGATGCATAGAATGGAGGTTCCTTCCCTATTATAAAGTGAGTCTCTTGTATAAATAGAATATCTATATGTTTATGGTTAATATCATTAAAAGCTACGTATCGTTTATGGGGATCGTTAAACCCTTTAACATTTAGTGTAAAAATTTGAAGTGTTTTTTGTTGTTACGTTATTGGTCATTTTTTGTAAGTAAAACCATCTGTGCAGATATGTGTTGCACTAGGGTGCAGTTTATAGTACCATGGAGATAGAACAACTGAGTGTACATAAGTAAAGTTTTCAAACAAAATGTGAAGTGGTTGGCATAATATCAATGAACAATGTCTGTCAATAACAAACATTGAAATGAAAAGGCATGGATTCTCAGTTCCTGTTATGTGTTACTGACAAAAAACACCTCAATATGTGTTCAACAACATCTCCTGAATACAGTGATACCACCCATGAATAGGTTTGTGGGGTTCTCAGGGGGGCACTAAAATGCCTTATTTTTAGGGGGCACATTCTAGTTTTCCAACTTGGAATTTTCACATCTGTCATCATGCACCCATGTCCTATTTGGGACATTTCTGAAGCTGGCCAATGTAATTTACCCCATCAAACCATACATTTTTGAAAAGTAGACACCCTAGGGTATTTGAAATGCTGGTATTTTAACACTTTCCATGCACTAGTTCAACCACCAGTCTTTGTCAAACTTTTGGGTAGTCATTTTTATGTGTTATTTTTCACACACATTGTAATTTAGGCATAGATTCTCAGTTCCTGTTATGGGTTACTGACAAATATGTGTTCAACAATATCTCCTGAGTACAGTGATACCACCCATGAATAGGTTTGTTGGGTTCTCAGTGCACTAAAAGGCTTTATTTTTAGGGGGCACATTCCAGTTTTCACACGTAAAATTTTCACATCTGTCATCATGCAACCATGCATTTTCAGTTTTTGTTATGTGTTAGTGACAAAAAAAAAATGTCAATATGTATTCAACAACATCTCCTGAGTACAGTGATACCACCCATGAATAGGTTTGTCAGGCTCTCAGGGGGCTAAAAGGCCTTATTTTTAGAGGGCGCATTCCAGTTTTCCAACTTGGAATTTTCACATCTGTCATCATGCACCCATGTCCTATTTGGGACATTTCTGAAGCTAGCCAATGGAATTTACCCCCATCAAACCATATATTTTTGAAAACTAGACACCCTAGGGTATTTTAAATGCTGTTATTTTAACACTTTCCACGCACTAATTCAACTACCAGTCCTTTGTCAAACTTTTGGGTAGTCATTTTTTTGTGCTATTTTTCACACACGTATTTTAGGCATGGATTCTCAGTTCCTGTTATGTGTTACTGACAAAAGATAACTTCAATATGTGTTCAACAACATCTCTTGAGTACAGTGATAGCACCTATGCATAGGTTTGTTGGGTTGTTTGGGGTTTGCAATGTCAAACTTCTGACATGTGTTTGTGATTTTTTCAAATTTAACATATCTTCTTTGACTATCTTCTACTGGGGGACCTTTTTACATACCCCAATTTATTTGCTCGCCATAAACGTGCATATATTTCAGAAGTTGTGACTCCAAGGTATTGTATATGGGGTGTTTTGATGTCTGATGCAACTGTTTTAACAAAAACAAGTGTGGTGGTATTTTTTATTATTACACACACATTGCTTTTTGGCTATGATTTAGGAAAGCCTGTTGTAAGTTATTGCAAGGTTGTTTTCTGCAAGACCTCCTGAGTATACATCACTTATGCCCCCATGCATAGATTTGCCAGGATGTTAGGAAAGGTTTTGTTACAATTTTATGACTTGTAATTTTAGTTAAAAGTGAGAGTAGAAGGCGAAAGATTTATTCGATCTGAAGAGAAATACGAATGAGATAAATACTGAATCCTTTTTTGAGGGTTTTTTTTTTTTTTTTGCTCCTCAGCCCTTTTCCTCTCCTATTTATAGATGGAATTAGGTTAGTTAAGTAAAGTGTGGTACTGGTTCTTTTTATGTTTGTTTTATCTGTGATATACTATCATTCTATAGATATTTGACTAAATGTATCACTCATACCATAAATGTAAAGTGTAACACAAAGTAATCTGTCATATTTTTCATATATAACTGTACTGTCTCAAATGTGCTTTCCTCAATAAAAATATATTTAAAAAAAAAAAAGAAAAAAAGTGAGTTTGGGGCTTATTGCATACCCCAGTTGTATTTATTGTCATGAAAGTGTATATATTTGAAATGTTGACACCCCAAGGTATTGTATATGGTGTGCTTTGATGCAACCGTTTTAGCCAAAAAAAAAAAAAATTTGGAGAAAGTGGATGGAGGTAATTTTTTTAAATTTTCATTTTTACACACACATTGCTTTTTGACTATGATTTAGGAGAGACTGTTGTAAGTTATTGCAAAAAAGCACTCCGGATTGTTTTCTGCAAGGACTCCTGAGTACATCCATGCCCCCCATACATAGGTTTGACAGGGGGTTTGGTAAAATACAGCACCAATTTTAGAACTTATAAAAAATAGAGTAGTGAAAGGTAAAAAATCTGGCACAGTAAAAGTATATAAAAAAAAACTTAAACAGTGAACATAACCAAAAAAATAGAAAATGGACCATTGTAGGATACCACTAGAAACAGTCCCCAATGCAGAGTCCAGGCTGTCCAGGGCAATCAGGACAGTAATATATGGTGTCCTTTCTCTGCCCCCTCTTGGTACAGACTCTGCATTTTATTTGAGGTTTCTACTTTGCGGCAGAAGGGGGGATTTCAAAAATAAAATGGGTAGCCCCAACTCTGCTCTCTCCCATCACCGCCCGGGGAGCAGGTGCATCTTGGTACAAAATCCCCAAAATGATTTGGAGCTGAAACTGTATAAAAGTCTGTTTCATTCCGGGGTTTGCTTTTATGAACATCAAAAAAGTGTTGTGGGTTGCAATCTGCAGTAAGTTAATTGCAACCTTTTTGTACCAGGCCCTTGTCTTCCGCATAATTAGGTAGGGCTGCAGCAGCTGATCTGCAAGATCAACCCCACCCATATGCCCGTTATAGGCCTTGATGCACACTGGCTTCATTAATCATTATGCTCTCAGCTCTGCCACATACAGAGACCTCCACAGTCCTCTCTGTGTGGATGGTGGTAAGAAGGTATACATCCTTCTTGCCTCTGTACTTAACTACCAACAGCTCCTCTTGGCGCAGAGCTGAGGTCTCCCCCCTTCGTAGCCAGGTGTGTGCAAGTTGTCCTGGGAAACCTGCGCGGTTCTTTTTAATTGTACCGCAAGATACTGTATCAAAGCAATACAATAGCTTGAACAAAAGGACACTTGTATAGAAATTATCCAAATACAAGTGGTACCCTTTGTTCATCAGGGGTAATATCAGGTCACAGACAATCTTGCCAGTGGTTCCCATATGTTCTGGGCAACCTGGAGGGTCAAGATGGCTATCCTTTCCCTCATACACCCGGAAGGCCTGAGTATACCCAGTCTCGCTCTCACACAAGCTTATACACCTTTACCCCATACCTGGAGTGCTTGGAAGGAATATACTGCTTGAAACCAGCCTTCCCTTATACTTCATCATGGATTCATCCATGCATATATTCCTTCCAGGTGTATAAGCCTCTGCAAACCTGGCAGCAAAGTGGGTAATCAGGGGGCGGATTTTATACAGCCTGTCAAATTAGGGATGCTCCCTAGGGAGGCACAGGCTGTTGTCGCTGAAGTGCATGAAATGTAGAATTATTTCAAACCTCTTCCTCGACATACTCTGGGAGAAAATGGGGGTAGAGCAGATGGGCCTACTGCTCCAGTAGGAGCGAATGGAGGGTTTCTTTATGATGCCCATCAGCATAGTCAATGCCCAGAATTTTTTAAATTCTGGCACATCAATGGGGGCCCATTGCTTCTTTGCCAAATATGAGTCAGGCTTTGCAGCACATAACTGATGGGCATATAACATATGACAATGTTCCCCAAAGACCTCCAGAAACGGTTGGGGGCTAAATCCTGCAACATCCATATTGATGCCAGGATTTGCTGTGAAGGGTGGGATATCTGGCCTCTGGTGATGAGGCGTTACCCACTCTTTAGCCAGGCCTGGACGTTGGGCATGCCGGGCAAAAGCCCGGTAGGCTGCGCTGTATTTTAGCCCCGCCCACTGTGACCTCACGGCATTAAAAAAAAAAATGTAAACTGAATTTTTAAATTTTTTTTGTCAAATATTTATTACATTTTAACTTTAATGTTTAAACTTTGACTATGTTTATATATGAATACTATTTATGCATGCAGCACAAATTAAATGCACTTCAGTTGCCGCCATATTCAACACATTCCCCATTCTGATCGCTCGGCCGCAAATGAGGCTGTATGCAAATGAGGCTGACTGAGCCGACAGGAGGAGCCGAGGAGGTGTGTGAGCAACGTCGTCAAGAAGACACACTGACTGCACACACCCGCGGCTGCACTATACTGATGCTGCCGCATGCCGGCCCACATGACACATAGAGGCTGTGAGGCAGCGGCTGATGACAGCAACAGACTAGTACTGCGGCTGCCTGTGTGTCACGTGTGTGACTGTCTGTCACATCACACTCAGTGGTTGCGGTTGGAGGGAGGCCTCAGGCCAAAAGATGCTGCCCGCCGGGGCTGGGCCCTTCTCAACTGCCAGACACAGAATCCACTAGTCCAGACTGTGAGGTGACGTGAGGAGAGCTGAGCTGCTCAGTGCAGTCTGTGCCTGGCTGAGCGATGATGCGAGGGCGGCTGCGACTCAGCAGATGGCCAGGTAGGTGAGGTCTGGAGACTCTGGTCTCAGAGAGAGAGGACCTTTTCTATTTGTTTTGTAGCGAGTCAGTTTTGTTGCATAATTTAAAATAAATATATAATAGTTACACACATCACACTAGCCTAGTAGTACTAGACCTGGGCCTGCTGCATATGTACTACAGTCTCCTCCTAATCGGTGTGGCTGTTATGCACAGAGGGGGGGGGGGGGGGAAATATTTCCTTTATTTCTTTCAACCCCATGGCTGCCTGAATGTGCTGCCGTGATCTATGTTGCAGCACTTGTTGGCAGCCATGGGGTTAAATATAGTGCAACAAGCTGTTTATTGCTTTAAAAGACACTCCGTGTATCAGAGCTGGTCCCAGGGGTCATGTGGGAGTGACTGCTTCCAGTGAGCTGCAGAGGAATGATTTAATGGCCTCTAGTTATGAAGCCGTCTACTTACCTGCATTCGCTGGCCCAATACGCTCGCCTAAGCTCCCCTCACATCGCCGCTGCGGACCTGAATACGCTCGCCAAAGTTATCAATAAATCTGTCAAAAAGCCGCGCACCAAGTACGGGGCGATGAGCAGCGGACTGTGATAGTTATTACTCATCAATCTCGCTGCTCATTGGCTTTTTTACAGCTTTATTGATACCCCTGTCACTAAGCACTCACACTATACTATACTGTTCTACCCCCTATACCGGCGCCCCCTGCAACTAAATAAAGTTAACCCCTAAACCGTTGCTCCTAGACCCCGCTGCAACTATAATATATTAACCCCTAAACCGCCGATCCCGGACCCCGCCGCCACCTACATTATACCTATTAACCCCTAATCTGACGCCCCCTATACCGCCGCCACCTACATAAACCTATTAACCCTTATCCTGCCGATCCTGGACCCTGCCGCAACTAAATAAATTGTTTAACCCCTAAACTGCCGCAACTATAATAAATATGTTAACCCCTAAACCGCCGCTCCCGGACCCCGCCGCCACCTACATAATACCTATTAACCTCTATCCTGCCCCCCCATACCGCCGCAACCTATAATAAATTTATTAATCCCTATCCTGCCCCCCCTACACCGCCGCCACTATAATAAAATGATTAACCCCTAAACCTAAGTCTAACCCTAACACCCCCCCTAACAAATATTAATTAAATAAATCTAAATAATATTACTCTTATTAACTAAATTAATCCTATTTAAAACTAAATACTTACCTATAAAATAAACCCTAAGCTAGCTACAATATAAATAATAGTTACATTGTAGCTAGCTTAGGATTTATATTTATTTTACAGGCAACTTTGTATTTATTTTGACTAGGTACAATAGTAATTAAATAGTTATTAACTATTTAATAGCTACCTAGTTAAAATAAAGACAAATTTACCTGTAAAATAAAAACTAACCTAAGTTACAATTACACCTAACACTACACTATCATTAAATAAATTATTCCTATTTAAAACTAAATATTTACCTGTAAAATAAACCCTAAGATAGCTACAATGTAATTAATAATTACATTGTAGCTATTTTAGGATTTAGTTTTATTTTACAGGAAACTTTGTATTTATTTTAACTAGGTACAATAGTTATTAAATAGTTATTAACTATTTAATAACTACCTAGCTAAAAGAAATACAAAATTACACTTGGGTATGAGTGAGTGTGTGAGGTGTGGGTATGAGAGAGTGTGTGAGGTGTGGGTATGAGTGAGTGTGTGAGGTGTGGGTATGAGGGAGTGTGTGAGGTGTGTGTATGAGTGTGTGTGTGGTGTGTGTATGAATGTGGGTATGAGGGAGTGTGTGAGGTGTGTGTATGAGGGAGTGTGTGAGGTGTGTATATGAGGGAGTGTGTGAGGTGTGTGTGTGTATGAGGGAGTGTGTATGAGGGAGTGTGAGAGGTGTGTATATGAGGGAGTGGGTATGAGGGAGTGTGTGAGGTGTGGGTATGAGGGTGTGGGTATGAGGGAGTGTGGGTATGAGGGAGGGAGTGTGTGAGGTGTGGGTATGAGGGTGTGTGTGAGGTGTGGGTTTGAGGGTGTGTGTGAGGTGTGGGTATGAGGGTGTGTGTGAGGTGTGGGTATGAGGGTGTGGGTATGAGGGTGTGTGTGAGGTGTGGGTATGAGGGTGTGTGTGTGAGGTGTGGGTATGAGGGTGTGTGTGTGAGGTGTGGGTATGAGGGTGTGTGTGAGGTGTGTGTATGAGGGAGTGTGGGTATGAGGGAGGGAGTGTGTGATGTGTGGGTATGAGGGTGTGTGTGAGGTGTGGGTATGAGGGTGTGTGTGAGGTGTGGGTATGAGGGTGTGTGTGAGGTGTGGGTATGAGGGTGTGGGTATGAGGGTGTGTGGGAGGTGTGGGTATGAGAGAGTGTGGGTATGAGGGTGTGTGGGTATGAGAGAGTGTGGGTATGAGGGAGGCAGTGTGTGAGGTGTGGGTATGAGGGTGTGTGTGAGGTGTGGGTATGAGGGAGTCTGTGAGGTGTGGGTATGAGGGAGTGTGTGAGGTGTGTGTGTGTGAGATTGCATGTGTTTGTAAAGAGGAGGTTGTGTGTGTGAGAGGTGGACTGAAGGGTCAGGAGGGAGGGAGAGAATGGGATTGTGGGAGGTAGCTTACAACAGCTGCCTGGTTTGAGGAAGGTTGCGAATGTGAGAATGTGGCTTTGCAAGTCAGAGGGGCGCTGACAGGGTAAAGAGGGGGCTATGTGTGTTTGTGTGAAGGAGTTGATAGGGTGAGGAGAGGGCTATGTGTGATAAACCCAAATTTCTTCTTTCATAAATCTGATAGAGCATGCAATTTTATACAGCTTTCTATTTTACTCCTATTATCAAAATGTATTAATTATCTTGCTATCTTTATTTAAAAAGCAGGAATATAAAGCTTAGGAGCTAGCCAATTTTAGGTTCAGCACCATGGATAGCACTTGCTTATTGGTGGCTACATTTAGCAAACCAATAAGCAAGCATAACCCAGGTTGTTAACCAAAAATGGGCCAGCTCCTAAACATTACATTCCTGCTTTTCAAATAAAGATAGCAAGAGATTGCATACAACTTGATAATAGGAGTAAATTAGAAAGTTGCTTAAAATGCATGCTCCATCTGAATAATGCAATAAAAATTTGGGGATTAGTATCCCTTTTAAGATCGGACACCCTACCTATAGTACAGTTAAATAAGAAATGGTGAGCGGAGGGGGGGAGTGGGCCTCTATGCCCCAAAATGCCCGGGCCTTTTTTTTGTCCCAGTCCGGCCCTGTACACAACTAATATTTAGCAGACAAGTCTTATAAATGATCAGTTCTAGACATTGCAACACATATGGGGTTTTTCTCCCTATTTAAACAGCTTGCTGATTGCTCGCTCAGGAATAATTGTTAGTCTGCAGAAAATTCATGTTGTCATCTACAAAGAGGAAGAAAGCAGACAAAGCGACCAAAAGGTCTAAATCAAACACAGGAGCGAGAATGAGCAATTACTTCAAAATTCTACGCACCTCCATTTAAAGGACCAGTCAACACAGTAGATTTGCATAATCAACAAATGCAAGATAACAAGACAATGCAATAGCACTTAGTCTGAGCTTCAAATGAGATTTTTTGTTGTTGACAATTTTAAAAGTTATGTCTTTTTCCACTCCCCCTGTACCATGTGACAGCCATCAGCAAATAACAAATGCATACACGTACCATGTGACAGCCATCCATAAATGCATACACACTTATTCTTGCACATGCTCAGTAGGAGCTGGTGACTCAAAAAGTGTAAATATAAAAAAAAACTGTGCACATTTTGTTAATGGAAGTAAATTGGAAAGTTGTTTAACCCCTTAATGACCACAGCACTTTTCCATTTTCTGTCCGTTTGGGACCAAGGCTATTTTTACATTTTTGCGGTGTTTGTGTTTAGCTGTAATTTTCCTCTTACTCATTTACTGTACCCACACATATTATATACCGTTTTTTCTCGCCATTAAATGAACTTTCAAAAGATACCATTATTTTCTTCATATCTTATAATTTGCTATAAAATAAATTACAAAATATGAGGAAAAAAATTGAAAAAAATACACTTTTTCTAACTTTGACCCCCAAAATCTGTTACACATCTACAACCACCAAATAACACCCATTCTAAATAGTTTCTAAATTTTGTCCTGAGTTTAGAAATATCCAATGTTTACATGTTCTTTTGCTCTTTTTGCAAATTATAGGGCAATAAATACAAGTAGCACTTTGCTATTTCCAAACCACTTTTTTTTTCCAAAATTAGCGCTAGTTACATTGGGACACATATCTTTCAGGAATCCCTAAATATCCCTTGACATGTACTGTATATATATATTTTTATAGAAGACATCCCAAAGTATTGATCTAGGCCCATTTTGGTATATTTCATGCCACCATTTCACTGTTAAATGTGATCAAATAAAAAAAAATTGTTCACTGTTTCACAAACTTTAGGTTTCTCACTGAAATGATTTACAAACAACTTATGCAATTATGGCATAAATGGTTGTAAATGCTTCTCTGGGATCCCCTTTGTTCAGAAATAGCAGACATATATGGCTTTGGCTTTGCTTTTTCGTAATTAGAAGGCAGCTAAATGCCACTGCGCACCACACGTGTATCATGCCCAGCAGTGAAGGGGTTAATTAGGGAGCATGTAGGGAGCTTCTAGCGTTAATTTTAACTTTAGTGTAGTAGACAACACCAAGTATTGATCTAGGACCATTTTGGTATATTTCATGCCACCATTTCACCGCCAAATGCGATCAAATAAAAAAAAATTGTTCACTTTTTCACAAACTTTAGGTTTCTCACTGAATTGATTTACAAACAACTTATGCAATTATGGCATAAACGGTTGTAAATGCCACTGCGCACCACACGTGTATTATGCCCAGCAGTGAAGGGGTTAATTTGGGAGCATGTAGGGAGCTTCTAGCGTTAATTTTAAATTTAGTGTAGTAGACAACACCAAGTATTGATCTAGGACCATTTTGGTATATTTCATGCCGCCATTTCACCGCCAAATACGATCAAATTAAAAAAAAGTTACATTTTTTTACAATTTTAGGTTTCTCACTGAAATTATTTACAAACAGCTTGTACAATTATGGCACAAATGGTTGTAAATGCTTCTCTGGGATCCCCTTTCTTCAGAAATAGCAGACATATATGGCTTTGGCGTTGCTTTTTGGTAATTAGAAGACCGCTAAATGCCGCTGCGCATCACACATGTATTATGGCTAGCAGTGAAGGGGTTAATTAGGTGGTTTGTAGGGAGCTTGCAGGGTTAATTTTAGCTTTAGTGTAGAGATCAGCCTCCCACCTGACACATCACACCCTCTGATCTCTCCCAAACAGCTTCCTTCCCTCCCCCACCCCACAATTGTCCCCGCCATCTTAAGTACTGGCAGAAAGTCTGCCAGTACTAAAATAAAAGGTATCTTTTTTTTTATTATTTTTTTTAGCATAGTTACATATGCTGCTGTGTAGAATCCCCCCTTAGCCCCCAACCTCCATGATCCCCCCAAACAGCTCTCTAACCCTCCCCCTCTGCTTAATTGGGGGCCATCTTGGGTTTGCAGAAAAAAAATGTTTATTATTTTTCACCCGTTTTTTTTTTCTGTAGTGTAGCTCCCCCCCCCCCCACAGAGCAACCCAACACCCCCTGATTTATCATTTGTTCATTTTTTTACATCCCCCCCCCTTTTCCCCCACTATTCACTTAAAAATTTCTGTAGTGTAGCGGTTCCCACCCGCTCCCGCCTCCCCAGAAAGCAGCTGGAAGCAAGCAGGATCACTTCTAGCTGCTTTCCAGACTGACGACGTGCAGGGTGCGTCCTCGGTCGTTAATGTCCTGGTCATTAAGGGGTTAAAATGGCATGCTCTATCTGAATAATGAAAGTTTAATTTTGATTGAGTGTCCCTTTAAGACGAAACACAATCCAACTCCTCTATAGAAGACACCTCAGAAGCCATAGATATCGACTCAGAGGCACCAGTTACAAGAAATGATCTGAAAGAAACTCCAACTAAAGCTGACTTTTTAACTAATAAAAGAAGGCGCCTCTGAGGATAAAAAGGACATTGCCGATTTGGGAGGAAGGGTTGAATATTTAGAGGAGCAAGTGGATTCACAACTGTCAGATTCTGACATCATTAATAGGAAAATTGCTTCACAAGAATCCCAGGTTGCATTCCTCCAGACCAAACTGGAGGATCTGGATAATCGTGGCAGGAGGCAAAATGTACGTATTAGAGGTATCCCAGAAGAAATCAACAATACACGCCTCCCTGCATACCTCCAAAAATGATTCCAAATACTGCTGGATAATCCACAACTAGAGGCATTACCTATGGATAGGGCACATCGAGCCTTACAGCCACTTCCCAAGGAGAATGATCCCCCAAGAGATGTGATCATTAAGTTCCACAGATGCACAGAAAAAAAGGTGATTCTTGCAGCTTTGAGGAAGAAACATCCCTTCTCCCATGAGGGTGCCTCGCTACAGTTCTTCACGGATTTAAGTCACTCACTCTGCAGAACCGTAGAGAAGCTAGGTTTCTCACCTTGCATCTAAGGGAACAAGGAATACAGTATAGATGGGGTTTCCCCTTTCAACTAAGAGTCATGAAAAATAATAAAGCAGTTGTATATCGTTCTGCTGAGGTTTAGAATGGTGTAGTAGTAGACCAAGCGCTCGTGGGTACCCCTTATGTTTTCTTCCAAAAAATCCCCTAGTGGATTTCAGTGGTAACAATAGTTAAATGGGGAAGTAAGCACTACAAGCAAAGGGCTAAGGTAATATGATAAAAACAGTTTATAATACAATAAAAATTAATTATACAATAAAAATTTAACATTTTCATGGATCCATGTTTTACAAATCAGCAGTAAAAGTACAACAATATAAAATGATGCTATAATAAAATACAATACATTAAAGTACAATAAGGTCAGGTGGTCACTGCATAGACCACACTATGGTTAAAAACACAATGAACAATTCTATACAAATTGTTAGGGCGTTTGTCCTATAAGAGTAGTGGTAAATAAAAAGTCTTCCTATGTGGTGTTGAATCCGTGTGAACAGTTATAAATCCTAGTCCAATGTGCAAAACTGATGAAAGCTCCAATAAAATCCAAAGAAAGGAATCCAAAAAATCAATAAAAAAAATCAATCCAGATAGAACCCCCCCAAAAAAACAAAACAAAACAAAAAAATACAAGCATGTGAATATGGAGTGTGAAGAGATAATCACAAATAAATCAAAAAGTGAAAAAATAGCAGTATATAGGTAAATAAATAAATAGGTAACAAATAGTCTCTTGGTGTGTCTGCAATCTTAAAAAAGTGACTGTGCACAGAAACCTTGAGTGATATTATTCTGGATCCAAGATATTGAAAAATGTGTAAGTGAAGGCACTGAAACTAGAATCCTATGTTCTTAGAAACCTATGTTCTTAGAAAATTCCAAAAAATACCGGAGATAGCAAAAAAACATAATTTATGCTTACCTGATAAATTCCTTTCTTCTGTTGTGCGATCAGTCCACGGGTCATCATTACTTCTGGGATATAACTCCTCCCCAACAGGAAATGCAAGAGGATTCACCCAGCAGAGCTGATATAGCTCCTCCCCTCTACGTCAGTCCCAGTCATTCGACCAAGAATCAACGAGAAAGGAGTAACCAAGGGTGAAGTGGTGACTGGAGTATAATTTAAAAGATATTTACCTGCCTTAAAAAACAGGGCGGGCCGTGGACTGATCGCACAACAGAAGAAAGGAATTTATCAGGTAAGCATAAATTATGTTTTCTTCTGTTATGTGCGATCAGTCCACGGGTCATCATTACTTCTGGGATACCAATACCAAAGCAAAAGTACACGGATGACGGGAGGGATAGGCAGGCTCATTATACAGAAGGAACCACTGCCTGAAGAACCTTTCTCCCAAAAATAGCCTCCGAAGAAGCAAAAGTGTCAAATTTGTAAAATTTGGAAAAAGTATGAAGCGAAGACCAAGTTGCAGCCTTGCAAATCTGTTCAACAGAGGCCTCATTCTTAAAGGCCCAAGTGGAAGCCACAGCTCTAGTGGAATGAGCTGTAATCCTTTCAGGAGGCTGCTGTCCAGCAGTCTCATAGGCTAAACGTATTATGCTACGAAGCCAAAAAGAGAGAGAGGTAGCAGAAGCTTTTTGACCTCTCCTCTGTCCAGAATAAACGACAAACAGGGAAGAAGTTTGGCGAAAATTTTTAGTTGCCTGCAAGTAGAACTTGAGGGCACGAACTACATCCAGATTGTGTAGAAGACGTTCCTTCTTTGAAGAAGGATTTGGACACAAGGATGGAACAACAATCTCTTGATTGATATTCCTGTTAGTAACTACCTTAGGTAAGAACCCAGGTTTAGTACGCAGAACTACCTTATCTGTGTGAAAAATCAGATAAGGAGAATCACAATGTAATGCTGATAACTCAGAGACTCTTCGAGCCGAGGAAATAGCCATTAAAAACAGAACTTTCCAAGATAAAAATTTTATATCAATGGAATGAAGGGGTTCAAATGGAACACCTTGTAAAACGTTAAGAACTAAGTTTAAACTCCATGGCGGAGCAACGGCTTTAAACACAGGCTTGATCCTAGCTAAAGCTTGACAAAAAGCCTGGACGTCTGGATTTTCTGACAGACGCCTGTGTAACAAGATGGACAGAGCTGAAATCTGTCCCTTTAATGAACTAGCCGATAAACCCTTTTCTAAACCTTCTTGTAGAAAAGACAATATCCTAGGGATCCTAACCTTACTCCAGGAGTAACGTTTGGATTCGCACCAGTATAGGTATTTGCGCCATATTTTATGGTAAATCTTTCTGGTAACAGGCTTCCTAGCCTGAATCAGGGTATCAATAACCGACTCAGAAAAACCACGCTTTGATAAAATCAAGCGTTCAATTTCCAAGCAGTCAGTTTCAGAGAAGTTAGATTTTGATGTTTGAATGGACCCTGTATCAGAAGGTCCTGTCTTAGAGGTAGAGACCAAGGTGGACAGGATGACATGTCCACTAGATCTGCATACCAAGTCCTGCGTGGCCATGCAGGCGCTATTAGAATCACAGATGCTCTCTCTTGTTTGATTTTCGCAATCAATCGAGGAAGCAGCGGGAAGGGTGGAAACACATAAGCCATCCCGAAGTTCCAAGGTGCTGTCAAAGCATCTATCAGAACCGCTCCCGGATCCCTGGATCTGGACCCGTAGTGAGGAAGTTTGGCGTTCTGGCGAGACGCCATGAGATCTATCTCTGGTTTGCCCCAACGTCGAAGTATTTGGGCAAAAATTTCCGGATGAAGTTCCCACTCTCCCGGATGAAAAGTCTGGCGACTCAAGAAATCCGCCTCCCAGTTCTCCACTCCCGGGATGTGGATTGCTGACAGATGGCAAGAGTGAGACTCTGCCCAGCGAATTATCTTTGATACTTCCATCATTGCTAGGGAGCTTCTTGTCCCTCCCTGATGGTTGATGTAAGCTACAGTCGTGATATTGTCCGACTGAAACCTGATGAACCCCTGAGTTGTTAATTGGGGCCAAGCTAGAAGGGCATTGAGAACTGCCCTCAATTCCAGAATGTTTATTGGAAGGAGACTCTCCTCCTGATTCCATAATCCCTGAGTCTTCAGAGAATTCCAGACAGCGCCCCAACCTAGCAGGCTGGCGTCTGTTGTTACGATTGTCCAGTCTGGCCTGCTGAATGGCATCCCCCTGGACAGGTGTGGTCGATAAAGCCACCATAGAAGAGAATTTCTGGTCTCTTGATTCAGATTCAGGGTAGGGGACAAATCTGAGTAATCCCCATTCCACTGACTTAGCATGCACAATTGCAGCGGTCTGAGGTGTAGGCGTGCAAAAGGTACTATGTCCATTGCCGCTACCATTAAGCCGATCACCTCCATGCATTGAGCCACTGACGGGTGTTGAATGGAATGAAGGACACGGCATGCATCCTGAAGCCTTGTTAACCTGTCCTCTGTCAGGTAAATCTTCATTTCTACAGAATCTATAAGAGTCCCCAAGAATGGAACTCTTGTGAGAGGAAAAAGAGAACTTTTCTTTTCGTTCACTTTCCATCCATGCGACCTTAGAAATGCCAGAACTAACTCTGTATGAGACTTGGCAGTTTGAAAGCTTGAAGCTTGTATTAGAATGTCGTCTAGGTACGGAGCTACCGAAATCCCTCGCGGTCTTAGTACCGCCAGAAGGGCACCCAGAACCTTTGTGAAGATTCTTGGGGCCGTAGCCAATCCGAATGGAAGAGCTACAAACTGGTAGTGCCTGTCTAGGAAGGCAAACCGTAGATACCGTTGATGATCTTTGTGAATCGGTATGTGAAGGTAAGCATCTTTTAAATCCACTGTGGTCATGTACTGACCCTTTTGGATCATAGGTAAAATTGTCCGAATAGTTTCCATTTTGAACGATGGAACTCTTAGGAATTTGTTTAGAATCTTTAAATCTAAGATTGGCCTGAAAGTTCCCTCTTTTTTGGGAACCACAAACAGGTTTGAGTAGAACCCTTGTCCTTGTTCCGACCGCGGAACTGGATGGATCACTCCCATTAATAACAGATCTTGTACACAGCGTAGAAACGCTTCTTTCTTTATCTGGTTTGTTGACAACCTTGACAGATGAAATCTCCCTTTTGGGGGAGATAATTTGAAGTCTAGAAGGTATCCCTGAGATATGATCTCCAGCGCCCAGGGATCCTGAACATCTCTTGCCCAGGCTTGAGCGAAGAGAGAAAGTCTGCCCCCCACTAGATCCGGTCCCGGATCGGGGGCTCTCGGTTCATGCTGTTTTTGGGGCAGCAGCAGGTTTCCTGGCCTGTTTGCCCTTATTCCAGGACTGGTTAGGTTTCCAGCCTTGTCTGTAACGAGCAACAGCTCCTTCCTGTTTTGGTGCAGTGGAGGTTGACGCTGCTCCAGTTTTGAAATTCCGAAAGGGACGAAAATTAGACTGTCTAGCCTTAGCTTTGGCTTTGTCTTGAGGTAGGGCGTGGCCCTTACCTCCAGTAATGTCAGCGATAATTTCTTTCAACCCGGGCCCAAATAAAGACTGCCCCTTGAAAGGTATATTAAGTAATTTGGACTTAGAAGTAACATCAGCTGACCAGGATTTTAGCCACAGTGCTCTACGTGCCTGTATGGCGAATCCAGAGTTCTTAGCCGTAAGTTTGGTTAAATGTACTACGGCCTCCGAAATGAATGAATTGGCTAGTTTAAGGACTCTAAGCCTGTCCATAATATCGTCTAGCGTAGATGAACTAAGGTTCTCTTCCAGAGACTCAATCCAAAATGCTGCCGCAGCCGTAATCGGCGCGATACATGCAAGGGGTTGTAATATAAAACCTTGTTGAACAAACATTTTCTTAAGGTAACCCTCTAATTTTTTATCCATTGGATCTGAAAAAGCACAGCTATCCTCCACCGGGATAGTGGTACGCTTAGCTAAAGTAGAAACTGCTCCCTCCACCTTAGGGACCGTTTGCCATAAGTCCCGAGTAGTGGCGTCTATCGGAAACATCTTTCTAAATATTGGAGGGGGTGAGAACGGCACACCGGGTCTATCCCACTCCTTAGTAACAATTTCAGTTAATCTCTTAGGTATAGGAAAAACGTCAGTACTCGCCGGTACCGCAAAGTATTTATCCAACCTACACAGTTTCTCTGGTATTGCAATGGTGTTACAATCATTGAGAGCTGCTAAGACCTCCCCTAGTAATGCACGGAGGTTCTCCAATTTAAATTTAAAATTTGAAATATCTGAATCCAATCTGTTTGGATCAGAACCGTCACCCACAGAATGAAGCTCTCCGTCCTCATGCTCTGCAAGCTGTGACGCAGTATCAGACATGGCTCTAGTATTGTCAGCGCACTCTGTTCTCACCCCAGAGTGATCACGCTTGCCTCTTAGTTCTGGTAATTTAGACAAAACTTCAGTCATAACAGTAGCCATATCATGTAATGTTATCTGTAATGGCCGCCCAGATGTATTAGGCGCCATAATATCACGCACCTCCCGGGCGGGAGATGCAGGTACTGCCGCGTGAGGCGAGTTAGTCGGCATAACTCTCCCCTCGCAGTTTGGTGAAATTTGTTCACATTGTACAGATTGACTTTTATTTAAAGTAGCATCAATACAGTTAGTACATAAATTTCTATTGGGCTCCACCTTGGCATAGGAACAAATGACACAGATATTTTCCTCTGAGTCAGACATGTTTAACACACTAGCAATAACTTGCAACCTGGTTATAATCTTTTTTAGCAAAAACGTACTGTGCCTCAAAGAGGTACTTAAACGATTAAATGACAGTTGAGATAATGAACTGAAAAACAGTTAAAGCATCAAGTTTAAAATAACACAACTTTTAGCAAAGGTTTGTTCCCATTAGTAAATAACTAAATTTGACATAAAAAATTACAGAGTAACGTTTTTATTCACAGTCAATAAAAATTCTCACAGCTCTGCTGAGAGAATGTACCTCCCTTCAAAGAAGTTTGAAGACCCCTGAGATCTGTCAGTGAACCGGATCATGCAGGAAATATAATAGTAGCTGACTGGAATTTTTTGATGCGTAGCAAAGAGCGCCAAAAACGGCCCCTCCCTCTCACACACAGCAGTGAGGAGAAACGAAACTGTCACAATTTAAAGCAGACAATTGCCAAGTGGAAAATAATGCCCAAACATTTATTTACTCAGTACCTCAGCAATGTAAACGATTCTACATTCCAGCAAAAACGTTTAACATGACAATATTTATTAAAAGGATTAGTAACCTTTAACAGAGTAGTTCCGGTGAAAAACCATTCCCAGAATACTGAAGTGTATACATACATGTCATTATAACGGTATAGCAGGATTTTTTCATCAATTCCATTCAGAAAATAAAAACTGCTACATACCTCAATGCAGATTCATCTGCCCGCTGTCCCCTGATCTGAAGTCTTTACCTCCCTCAGATGGCCGAGAACAGCAATATGATCTTAACTACTCCGGTTAAAATCATAGTAGAAAACTCTGGTAGATTCTTCTTCAAACTCTGCCAGAGAAGTAATAACACGCTCCGGTGCTATTGTAAAATAACAAACTTTTGATTGAAGTCATAAAAACTAAGTATAATCACCATAGTCCTCTCACACATCCTATCTAGTCGTTGGGTGCAAGAGAATGACTGGGACTGACGTAGAGGGGAGGAGCTATATCAGCTCTGCTGGGTGAATCCTCTTGCATTTCCTGTTGGGGAGGAGTTATATCCCAGAAGTAATGATGACCCGTGGACTGATCGCACATAACAGAAGAAACATAATTTATGCTTACCTGATAAATTTATTTCTCTTGTAGTGTGTTCAGTCCACGGGTCATCCATTACTTATGGGATATATTCTCCTTCCCAACAGGAAGTTGCAAGAGGATCACCCAAGCAGAGCTGCTATATAGCTCCTCCCCTCACATGTCATATCCAGTCATTCGACCGAAACAAGACGAGAAAGGAGAAACTATAGGGTGCAGTGGTGACTGGAGTTATAATTTAAAATTTAGAACCTGCCTCAAAAAGACAGGGCGGGCCGTGGACTGAACACACTACAAGAGAAATAAATTTATCAGGTAAGCATAAATTATGTTTTCTCTTGTTAAGTGTGTTCAGTCCACGGGTCATCCATTACTTATGGGATACCAATACCAAAGCTAAAGTACACGGATGATGGGAGGGACAAGGCAGGAACATTAAACAGAAGGAACCACTGCCTGTAGAACCTTTCTCCCAAAAACAGCCTCCGAAGAAGCAAAAGTGTCAAATTTGTAAAATTTGGAAAAAGTATGAAGCCTTGCAAATCTGTTCAACAGAGGCCTCATTCTTAAAGGCCCAGGTGGAAGCCACAGCTCTAGTGGAATGAGCTGTAATTCTTTCAGGAGGCTGCTGTCCAGCAGTCTCATAGGCTAAGCGTATTATGCTACGAAGCCAAAAAGAGAGAGAGGTAGCCGAAGCCTTTTGACCTCTCCTCTGTCCAGAGTAAACGACAAACAGAGAAGAAATTTGTCGAAAATCTTTAGTTGCCTGTAAGTAGAACTTCAGGGCACGGACCACGTCTAGATTATGCAAAAGACGTTCCTTCTTTGAAGAAGGATTAGGACATAACGATGGAACAACAATCTCTTGATTGATATTCCTGTTAGAAACAACCTTAGGTAAAAAAACATAATTTATGTAAGAACTTACCTGATAAATTCATTTCTTTCATATTAGCAAGAGTCCATGAGCTAGTGACGTATGGGATATACATTCCTACCAGGAGGGGCAAAGTTTCCCAAACCTCAAAATGCCTACAAATACACCCCTCACCACACCCACAAATCAGTTTAACGAATAGCCAAGAAGTGGGGTGATAAGAAAAAAGTGCGAAAGCATATAAAATAAGGAATTGGAATAATTGTGCTTTATACAAAAAAATCATAACCACCACAAAAAAGGGCGGGCCTCATGGACTCTTGCTAATATGAAAGAAATGAATTTATCAGGTAAGTTCTTACATAAATTATGTTTTCTTTCATGTAATTAGCAAGAGTCCATGAGCTAGTGACGTATGGGATAATGACTACCCAAGATGTGGATCTTTCCACGCAAGAGTCACTAGAGAGGGAGGGATAAAATAAAGACAGCCAATTCCTGCTGAAAATAATCCACACCCAAAATAAAGTTTAATGAAAAACATAAACAGAAGATTCAAACTGAAACCGCTGCCTGAAGTACTTTTCTACCAAAAACTGCTTCAGAAGAAGAAAATACATCAAAATGGTAGAATTTAGTAAAAGTATGCAAAGAGGACCAAGTTACTGCTTTGCAAATCTGATCAACCGAAGCTTCATTCTTAAACGCCCAGGAAGTAGAAACTGACCTAGTAGAATGAGCTGTAATCCTTTGAGGCGGAGTTTTACCCGACTCGACATAGGCATGATGAATTAAAGATTTCAACCAAGATGCCAAAGAAACGGCAGAAGCTTTCTGGCCTTTTCTAGAACCGGAAAAGATAACAAATAGACTAGAAGTCTTTCGGAAAGACTTAGTAGCTTCAACATAATATTTCAAAGCTCTAACAACATCCAAAGAATGCAACGATTTCTCCTTAGAATTCTTAGGATTAGGACATAATGAGGGAACCACAATTTCTCTACCAATGTTGTTGGAATTCACAACCTTAGGTAAAAATTCAAAAGAAGTTCGCAACACCGCCTTATCCTGATGAAAAATCAGAAAAGGAGACTCACAAGAAAGAGCAGATAATTCAGAGACTCTTCTGGCAGAAGAGATCGCCAAAAGGAACAAAACTTTCCAAGAAAGTAATTTAATGTCCAATGAATGCATGGGTTCAAAAGGAGGAGCTTGAAGAGCCCCCAGAACCAAATTCAAACTCCAAGGAGGAGAAATTGACTTAATGACAGGTTTTATACGAACCAAAGCTTGTACAAAACAATGAATATCAGGAAGATTAGCAATCTTTCTGTGAAAAAGAACAGAAAGAGCAGAGATTTGTCCTTTCAAAGAACTTGCGGATAAACCTTTATCTAAACCATCCTGAAGAAACTGTAAAATTCTCGGAATTCTAAAAGAATGCCAAGAAAAATGATGAGAAAGACACCAAGAAATATAAGTCTTCCAGACTCTATAATATATCTCTCTAGATACAGATTTACGAGCCTGTAACATAGTATTAATCACAGAGTCAGAGAAACCTCTTTGACCAAGAATCAAGCGTTCAATCTCCATACCTTTAAATTTAAGGATTTGAGATCCTGATGGAAAAAAGGACCTTGCGACAGAAGGTCTGGTCTTAGCGGAAGAGTCCACGGATGGCAAGAGGCCATCCGGACTAGATCCGCATACCAAAACCTGTGAGGCCATGCCGGAGCTACCAGCAGAACAAACGAGCATTCCTTCAGAATCTTGGAGATTACTCTTGGAAGAAGAACTAGAGGCGGAAAGATATAGGCAGGATGATACTTCCAAGGAAGTGATAATGCATCCACTGCTTCCGCCTGAGGATCCCGGGATCTGGACAGATACCTGGGGAGTTTCTTGTTTAGATGAGACGCCATCAGATCTATTTCTGGAAGCTCCCACATTTGAACAATCTGAAGAAATACCTCTGGGTGAAGAGACCATTCGCCCGGATGCAACGTTTGGCGACTGAGATAATCCGCTTCCCAATTGTCTATACCTGGGATATGAACCGCAGAGATTAGACAGGAGCTGGATTCCGCCCAAACCAGAATTCGAGATACTTCTTTCATAGCCAGAGGACTGTGAGTCCCTCCTTGATGATTGATGTATGCCACAGTTGTGACATTGTCTGTCTGAAAACAAATGAACGATTCTCTCTTCAGAAGAGGCCAAAACTGAAGAGCTCTGAAAATTGCACGGAGTTCCAAAATATTGATCGGTAATCTCACCTCCTGAGATTCCCAAACTCCTTGTGCCGTCAGAGATCCCCACACAGCTCCCCAACCTGTAAGACTTGCATCTGTTGAAATTACAGTCCAGGTCGGAAGAACAAAAGAAGCCCCCTGAATTAAACGATGGTGATCTGTCCACCACGTTAGAGAGTGTCGTACAATCGGTTTTAAAGATATTAATTGAGATATCTTTGTGTAATCCCTGCACCATTGATTCAGCATACAGAGCTGAAGAGGTCGCATGTGAAAATGAGCAAAGGGGATCGCGTCCGATGCAGCAGTCATAAGACCTAGAATTTCCATGCATAAGGCTACCGAAGGGAATGATTGTGACTGAAGGTTTCGACAAGCTGAAATCAATTTTAGACGTCTCTTGTCTGTCAAAGACAGAGTCATGGACACTGAATCTATCTGGAAACCCAAAAAGGTTACCCTTGTCTGAGGAGTCAATGAACTTTTTAGTGAATTGATCCTCCAACCATGATCTTGAAGAAACAACACAAGTCGATTCGTATGAGATTCTGCTAAATGTAAAGACTGAGCAAGTACCAAGATATCGTCCAAATAAGGAAATACCACAATACCCTGTTCTCTGATTACAGACAGAAGGGCACCGAGAACCTTTGTAAAAATTCTTGGAGCTGTAGCTAGGCCAAACGGCAGAGCCACAAACTGGTAATGCTTGTCCAGAAAAGAGAATCTCAGGAACTGATAATAATCTGGATGAATCGGAATATGCAGATATGCATCCTGTAAATCAATTGTGGACATATAATGCCCTTGTTGAACAAAAGGCAAGATAGTCCTTACAGTTACCATTTTGAACGTTGGTATCCTTACATAACGATTCAATATTTTTAGATCCAGAACTGGTCTGAAGGAATTCTCCTTCTTTGGTACAATGAAGAGATTCGAATAAAACCCCAGCCCCTGTTCCAGAACTGGAACTGGCATAATTACTCCAGCCAACTCTAGATCTGAAACACATTTCAGAAATGCTTGAGCTTTCACTGGATTTACTGGGACACGGGAAAGAAAAAATCTCTTTGCAGGAGGTCTTATCTTGAAACCAATTCTGTACCCTTCTGAAACAATGTTCTGAATCCAAAGATTGTGAACAGAATTGATCCAAATTTCTTTGAAAAAACGTAACCTGCCCCCTACCAGCTGAGCTGGAATGAGGGCCGCACCTTCATGTGGACTTAGAAGCTGGCTTTGCTTTTCTAGAAGGCTTGGATTTATTCCAGACTGGAGATGGTTTCCAAACTGAAACTGCTCCTGAGGATGAAGGATCAGGCTTTTGTTCTTTGTTGAAACGAAAGGAACGAAAACTATTATTAGCCCTGTTTTTACCCTTAGATTTTTTATCCTGTGGTAAAAAAGTTCCTTTCCCACCAGTAACAGTTGAGATAATAGAATCCAACTGAGAACCAAATAATTTGTTACCCTGGAAAGAAATGGAAAGTAGAGTCGATTTAGAAGACATATCAGCATTCCAAGTTTTAAGCCATAAAGCTCTTCTAGCTAAAATAGCTAGAGACATAAACCTGACATCAACTCTGATAATATCAAAAATGGCATCACAGATAAAATTATTAGCATGTTGAAGAAGAATAATAATATGAGAATCATGATCAAAAAGTTGAAGCTGCAGCAACATCAGCCAATGATATAGCAGGTCTAAGAAGATTACCTGAACACAGATAAGCTTTTCTTAGAAATGATTCAATTTTCCTATCTAAAGGATCCTTAAAGGAAGTACCATCTGACGTAGGAATAGTAGTACGTTTAGCAAGGGTAGAAATAGCCCCATCAACTTTAGGGATTTTGTCCCAAAATTCTAATCTGTCAGACGGCACAGGATATAATTGCTTAAAACGTTTAGAAGGAGTAAATGAATTACCCAAATTATTCCATTCTCTGGAAATTACTTCAGAAATAGCACCAGGAACAGGAAAAACTTCTGGAATAACCACAGGAGATTTAAAGACCTTATGTAAACGTTTAGATTTAGTATCAAGAGGACCAGAATCCTCAATTTCTAAAGCAATTAGTACTTCTTTAAGTAAAGAACGAATAAATTCCATTTTAAATAAATATGAAGATTTATCAGCATCAACCTCTGAGACAGAATCCCCTGAACCAGAAGAGTCATTAGAATCAGAATGATGATGTTCATTTAAAAATTCATCTGTATAAAGAGAAGTTTTAAAATATTTTTTATGTTTACTAGAAGGAGGAATAACAGACATAGCCTTCTTGATGGATTCAGAAACAAAATCTCTTATGTTATCAGGAACATTCTGAACATTAGATGTTGATGGAACTGCAACAGGTAATGGTACATTACTAAAGGAAATATCATCTGCATTAACAAGTTTGTCATGACAATTAATACAAACAACAGCTGGAGGAACAGCTACCAAAAGTTTACAGCAGATACACTTAGCTTTGGTAGTTCCAGCACCAGACAGCGATTTTCCTGTAGTATCTTCTGACTCAGATGCAACGTGAGACATCTTGCAATATGTAAGAGAAAAAACAACATATAAAGCAAAATTGATCAAATTCCTTAAATGACAGTTTCAGGAATGGGAAAAAATGCCAAGGAACAAGCTTCTAGCAACCAGAAGCAAAGAAAAATGAGACTTAAATAATGTGGAGACAAAAGCGACGCCCATATTTTTTTAGCGCCAAATAAGACGCCCACATTATTTGGCGCCTAAATGCTTTTGGCGACAAAAAATGACGCCACTTCCGGAACGCCGACATTTTTTGGCGCAAAAGAACGTCAAAAATGACGCAACTTCCGGCGACACGTATGACGCCGGAAACAGAAAAGATTTTTTGCGCCAAAAAAGTCAGCGCCAAGAATGACGCAATAAAATGAAGCATTTTCAGCCCCCGCGAGCCTAACAGCCCACAGGGAAAAAAGTCAAATTTTTAAGGTAAGAAAAATAATTGATTCAAGTGCATTATCCCAAATATGAAACTGACTGTCTGAAAATAAGGAATGTTGAACATCCTGAGTCAAGGCAAATAAATGTTTGAATACATATATTTAGAACTTTATTAAAAAAGTGCCCAACCATAGCTTAGAGTGTCACAGAAAATAAGACTTACTTACCCCAGGACACTCATCTACATGTTTGTAGAAAGCCAAACCAGTACTGAAACGAAAATCAGCAGAGGTAATGGTATATATATATATATATATATATATATATATAAGAGTATATCGTCGATCTGAAAAGGGAGGTAAGAGATGAATCTCTACGACCGATAACAGAGAACCTATGAAATAGACCCCGTAGAAGGAGATCACTGCATTCAAAATAGGCAATACTCTCCTCACATCCCTCTGACATTCACTGCACGCTGAGAGGAAAACCGGGCTCCAACCTGCTGCGGAGCGCATATCAACGTAGAATCTAGCACAAACTTACTTCACCACCTCCATAGGAGGCAAAGTTTGTAAAACTGATTTGTGGGTGTGGTGAGGGGTGTATTTGTAGGCATTTTGAGGTTTGGGAAACTTTGCCCCTCCTGGTAGGAATGTATATCCCATACGTCACTAGCTCATGGACTCTTGCTAATTACATGAAAGAAACATAATTTATGCTTACCTGATAAATTTATTTCTCTTGTAGTGTGTTCAGTCCACGGGTCATCCATTACTTATGGGATATATTCTCCTTCCCAACAGGAAGTTGCAAGAGGATCACCCAAGCAGAGCTGCTATATAGCTCCTCCCCTCACATGTCATATCCAGTCATTCGACCGAAACAAGACGAGAAAGGAGAAACTATAAGGTGCAGTGGTGACTGGAGTTATAATTTTAAAAATTAGAACCTGCCTTAAAAAGACAGGGCGGGCCGTGGACTGAACACACTACAAGAGAAATAAATTTATCAGGTAAGCATAAATTATGTTTTCTCTTGTTAAGTGTGTTCAGTCCACGGGTCATCCATTACTTATGGGATACCCATACCAAAGCTAAGTACACGGATGAAGGGAGGGACAGGGCCGGAACATTAAACAGAAGGAACCACTGCCTGTAGAACCTTTCCCCCAAAACCAGCCTCCGAAGAAGCGAAAGTGTCAAATTTGTAAAATTTGGAAAAAGTATGAAGAGAAGACCAAGTTGCAGCCTTGCAAATCTGTTCAACAGAGGCCTCATTCTTAAAGGCCCAGGTGGAAGCCACAGCTCTAGTTGAATGAGCTGTAATTCTTTCAGGAGGCTGCTGTCCAGCAGTCTCATAGGCTAAACGTATTATGCTACGAAGCCAAAAAGAGAGAGAGGTAGCCGAAGCCTTTTGACCTCTCCTCTGTCCAGAGTAAACGACAAACAGAGAAGTTTGTCTAAAATCTTTAGTTGCCTGTAAGTAGAACTTCAGAGCACGGACCACGTCTAGATTATGCAAAAGACGTTCCTTCTTTGAAGAAGGATTAGGACATAATGATGGAACAACAATCTCTTGATTGATATTCCTGTTAGAAACAACCTTAGGTAAAAACCCAGGTTTAGTACGCAGTACTACCTTGTCTGAATGAAAGATCAGATAAGGAGAATCACAATGTAAGGCAGATAACTCAGAGACTCTTCGAGCCGAGGAAATAGCCATCAAAAACAAAACTTTCCAAGATAAAAGCTTAATATCAATGGAATGAAGGGGTTCAAACGGAACACCCTGAAGAACTTTAAGAACCAAGTTTAAGCTCCACGGAGGAGCAACAGCTTTAAACACAGGCTTAATTCTAGCCAAAGCCTGACAAAAGGCCTGGACGTCTGGATTCTCTGCCAGACGTTTGTGTAAAAGAATAGACAGAGCTGAAATCTGTCCCTTTAGCGAACTAGCGGACAAACCTTTTTCTAAACCCTCTTGTAGAAAAGCCAATATCCTAGGAATCCTAACCTTACTCCATGAGTAACTCTTGGATTCGCACCAATATAAATATTTACGCCATATCTTATGGTAAATTTTTCTGGTCACAGGTTTCCGAGCCTGCATTAATGTATCAATAACCGAATCCGAAAACCCCCGCTTAGATAGAATCAAGCGTTCAATTTCCAGGCAGTCAGCCTCAGAGAAATTAGGTTTGGATGGTTGAAAGGACCCTGAATTAGAAGGTCCTGCCTCAGAGGAAGAGACCATGGTGGACAGGACGACATGTCCACTAGGTCTGCATACCAGGTCCTGCGTGGCCACGCAGGCGCTATCAGAATTACCAATGCCCTCTCCTGTTTGATCCTCCGGGTGAAGTTCCCACTCTCCCGGATGAAAAGTCTGGAAATCCGCCTCCCAGTTCTCTACGCCTGGGATGTAAATCGCTGACAGGTGGCAAGAGTGAGACTCAGCCCAGCGAATTATCTTCGAGACTTCCAACATCGCTAGGGAACTCCTGGTTCCCCCTTGATGATTGATGTAAGCCACAGTCGTGATATTGTCCGACTGAAATCTGATGAACCTCAGTTTTGCTAACTGAGGCCAAGCTAGAAGAGCATTGAATATTGCTCTTAATTCTAGAATGTTTATTGGAAGGAGTTTCTCCTCCTGAGTCCACGAACCCTGAGCCTTCAGGGAATTCCAGACTGCTCCCCAGCCTAGAAGGCTGGCATCCGTTGTTACAATCGTCCAATCTGGCCTGCAAAAGGTCATTCCTTTGGACAGATGAACCGGTGACAACCACCAGAGAAGAGAATCTCTGGTCTCCTGGTCCAGATTTAGCAAAGGGGACAGATCTGAGTAATCCCTGTTCTATTGACTGAGCATGCATAGTTGCAGCGGTCTGAGATGCAGGCGCGCAAATGGCACTATGTCCATTGCCGCGACCATTAAGCCGATTACCTCCATGCACTGAGCTACTGATGGGCTTGGAATGGAATGAAGGACACGGCAAGCATTGAGAATCTTTGATAACCTGGACTCCGTCAGGTAAATCATCTCTACAGAAACTATAAGAGTCCCTAGAAAAGGAACCCTTGTGAGTGGTAACAGAGAACTCTTTTCCACGTTCACTTTCCACCCATGCGACCTCAGAAATGCAAGAACTATCTCTGTATGAGACTTTGCATTCTGAAAACTTGACGCTTGTATCAGAATGTCGTCTAGGTACGGAGCCACCGCTATGCCTCGTGGTCTTAGTACCGCCAGAAGTGAGCCCAGAACCTTCGTAAAAATTCTCGGGGCCGTGGCTAACCCGAAGGGAAGCGCTACAAACTGGTAATGCCTGTCTAGAAAGGCAAACCTTAGGTACCGATAATGATCTTTGTGAATCGGTATGTGAAGGTAAGCATCCCTTAAGTCCACTGTGGTCATATATTGACCCTCTTGGATCATGGGTAGGATGGTTCGAATGGTTTCCATCTTGAACGATGGTACCCTTAGGAATTTGTTTAAGATCTTTAAGTCCAAGATTGGTCTGAAGGTTCCCTCTTTTTTGGGAACCACAAACAGATTTGAGTAAAATCCTTGTCCCTGTTCCGATCGTGGAACTGAGTGGATCACTCCCATGATTAAGAGGTCTTGTACACATTGTAGAAATGCCTCTCTCTTTACTAGGTTTGTTGATAACCTCGAAAGATGAAACCTCCCTTGTGGAGGAGAGGTTTTGAAATCCAGAAGGTATCCCTGAGATATAATCTTCAACGTCCAGGGATCCTGCACATCTCTTGCCCAAGCCTGGGCGAAGAGAGAAAGTCTGCCCCCCACTACATCCGTCTCCGGATAGGGGGCCCTGTCTTCATGCTGTCTTAGGGGCGGAAGTAGGCTTTCTGGCCTGCTTGCCCTTGTTCCATGACTGGTTGCCTTTCCAACCCTGTCTGTAACGAGCAGTAGTTCCTTCCTGTTTTGGAGCGGAGGAAGTCGATGCTGCTCCTGCCTTAAAGTTACGAAAGGCACGAAAATTAGACTGTTTGGCCTTTGGTTTGGCCCTGTCCTGAGGAAGGGCGTGGCCCTTACCTCCCGTAATGTCAGCAATAATTTCCTTCAAGCCGGGCCCGAATAAGGTCTGCCCTTTGAAAGGAATGTTAAGAAGCTTAGACTTGGAAGTTACATCCGCTGACCAGGATTTAAGCCAGAGCGATCTGCGCGCCTGTATGGCGAATCCGGAATTTTTAGCCGTAAGTTTGGTTAGATGTACTACGGCATCTGAAACAAACGCATTAGCTTGCTTAAGGGTTCTAACTTTGCTCAAGGCCTCATCCAACGGCTCTGTGCGAATCGCCTCTTCCAGTGACTCAAACCAGAATGCCGCTGCAGCCGTGACAGGCGCAATGCATGCAAGAGGCTGCAATATAAGACCCTGTTGAACAAACATTTTCTTAAGATAACCCTCTAATTTTTTATCCATTGGATCTGAGAAAGCACAGCTATCCTCCACCGGGATAGTGGTACGCTTGGCTAACGTAGAAACTGCTCCCTCCACCTTAGGGACCGTCTGCCATAAGTCTCGTGTGGTGGCGTCTATAGGGAACATTTTTCTAAATATCAGGGGAGGGGAAAAAAGGCACACCGGGTCTATCCCACTCCTTACTTATAATTTCTGTAAGTCTTTTTGGTATAGGAAAAACGTCAGTACACACCGGTACCGCATAGTATCTATCCAACCTACACAATTTCTCTGGAATTGCCACCGTGTCGCAATCATTCAGAGCCGCTAATACCTCCCCTAGTAACACACGGAGGTTCTCAAGCTTAAATTTAAAATTTCTGAATCCGGTCTCCCCGGATCAGAACCGTCACCGACAGAATGAAGCTCACCGTCCTCATGTTCTGCAAATTGTGACGCAGTATCAGACATGGCTCTCGTGTCATCAGCGCGCTCTGTCCTTAACCCAGAGCTATCGCGTTTGCCCCTTAATTCGGGCATATTATATAATACTTATTTCATAACATTAGCCATATCATGTAAAGTGATTTGTAAGGGCCTAGATGTACTAGGTGTCTCAATCCTACGCATCTCCCGAGCGGGAGATGCAGGTACTGACACGTGAGGAGAGTTAGGCGGCATAACTTCCCCCTCGTTGTCTGGTGATAGCTTCTTTATCGGTACAGATTGACTTTTATTCAAAGCAATATCAATACAATTGGTACACATCGTTCTATTGGGCTCCACATTGGCTCTTGAACATTTTAGCAATGAAACTAACAAGCTTGGAAATCACTTTCAATAAGTTTACAAGCAATATAAAGAACGCTGCAGTGCTTCAAAAATACAGATATAATTAAACAATTCTTAACAAGAAGTGTATTATTAGCAGAGGATTGCACCCATTAGCAAAAGGATGATTAACCCCTCAATACCCAAAACGGATAAAACAGATATCAATTAAGATTTTACGCTTTTAATCACAGTCAGCACACTGTCACAGATCTGCTGTGACTGATTACCTCCCTCACAAATGAAATTTGCAGACCCCTGAGCTCTCTAGAGACGTCCTGGATCAAGGAGGAAGAAGGAGGAAGAAGCAGGAAGACTGTGCAATAATTTTAACTGCGCAACAAGGCGGTAAAACAAGGACCCTCTCACTCCAATCACAACAGTGGGAGCCCTGATATAACGGTTTCCATGCAGAAAAATATGTAAGCCATGTGGAAAAAAATCATGCCCAAAGCGATTTATCACCAAAGTACCTCACAAAAACGAATAACATGCCAGTAAACGTTTTATTAAAAAACAACATTCTTCAATGTCATGCAAAGCTATCACTAAGCCTGCTACCAGTCGCTGCCACTGCAGATAAGGCTTAAGTATTATTTCAGTTTTAACAGTATTTTCTCAGTCAAATTCTAGTCCCTAGAAAATAACTCTACTGTGCATACATTTATCAGCCTGATACCAGTTGCCACTACTGCATTTAAGGCTGTACTTACATCATACGGTAACAGCAGTATTTTCTTAGTCAATTCCATTCCCAGAAAATAATGTACTGCACATACCTCATTTGCGGAGGACCCCGCATGCTATTCCCAGTTTCTGAAGTTACCCCACTCCTCAGAATGTCGAGAACAGCCAGTGGATCTTAGTTACGCCTGCTAAGATCATAGAAAAAAAACGCAGGCAGTTTCTTCTTCCAAATACTGCCTGAGATAGAAAAACAGCACACTCCGGTGCCATTTAAAATAACAAACTTTTGATTGAAGAATAGTTAAGTAAAAACTCCAGCTCCTCTCGCGACCTCCTTCTTTGTTGAGGGTTGCAAGAGAATGACTGGGTATGACCTGTGAGGGGAGGAGCTATATAGCAGCTCTGCTTGGGTGATCCTCTTGCAACTTCCTGTTGGGAAGGAGAATATATCCCATAAGTAATGGATGACCCGTGGACTGAACACACTTAACAAGAGAAACCCAGGTTTAGTACGCAGGACTACCTTGTCTGAATGAAAGATCAGATAAGGAGAATCACAATGTAAGGCAGATAACTCAGAGACTCTTCGAGCCGAGGAAATAGCCATCAAAAACAAAACTTTCCAAGATAAAAGCTTAATATCAATGGAATGAAGGGGTTCAAACGGAACACCCTGAAGAACTTTAAGAACCAAGTTTAAGCTCCACGGAGGAGCAACAGTTTTAAACACAGGCTTAATCCTAGCCAAAGCCTGACAAAAAGCCTGGACGTCTGGATTCTCTGCCAGACGCTTGAGTAAAAGAATAGACAGAGCAGAAATCTGTCCCTTTAGCGAACTAGCGGATAAGCCCTTTTCTAAACCCTCTTGTAGAAAAGACAATATCCTAGGAATCCTAATCTTACTCCATGAGTAACTCTTGGATTCACACCAATATAAATATTTACGCCATATCTTGTGGTAAATTTTTCTGGTCACAGGTTTCCGAGCCTGTATTAATGTATCAATAACCGAATCCGAAAACCCACGCTTTGATAGAATCAAGCGTTCAATTTCCAAGCAGTCAGCCTCAGCGAAATTAGGTTTGGATGGTTGAAAGGACCCTGGATTAGAAGGTCCTGCCTCAGGGGTAGAGACCATGGTGGACAGGACGACATATCCACTAGGTCTGCATACCAGGTCCTGCGTGGCCACGCAGGCGCTATCAGAATCACCGATGCTCTCTCCTGTTTGATCCTGGCAATCAGTCGAGGTAGCAACGTAAAAGGTGGAAACACATAAGCTATGTTGAAAACCCAAGGGGCTGCTAGTGCATCTACCAGCACCGCACCCGGGTCCCTGGACCTGGATCCGTAACAAGGAAGCTTGGCGTTCTGGCGAGATGCCATGAGATCCAGATCCGGTTTGCCCCAACGACGAATCAGTTGAGCAAATACCTCCGGGTGAAGTTCCCACTCCCCCGGATGAAAGGTCTGTCGACTTAGAAAATCCGCCTCCCAGTTCTCCACGCCTGGGATGTAGATCGCTGACAGGTGGCAAGAGTGAGACTCTGCCCAGCGAATTATCTTCGAGACTTCCAACATCGCTAGGGAACTCCTGGTTCCCCCTTGATGATTGATGTAAGCCACAGTCGTGATGTTGTCCGACTGAGATCTGATGAACCTCAGTGTTGCTAACTGAGGCCAAGTTAGAAGAGCATTGAATATTGCTCTTAATTCTAGAATGTTTATCGGGAGGAGTCTCTCCTCCTGAGTCCACGATCCCTGAGCCTTCAGGGAGTTCCAGACTGCTCCCCAGCCTAGTAGGCTGGCATCTGTTGTTACAATCGTCCAATCTGGTCTGCGAAAAGTCATTCCTTTGGACAGATGAACCCGTGACAACCACTAGAGAAGAGAATCTCTGGTCTCCTGGTCCAGATTTAGCAAAGGGGACAGATCTGAGTAATCCCCGTTCCATTGTCTTAGCATGCATAGTTGCAGCGGTCTGAGATGTAGGCGCGCAAATGGCACTATGTCCATTGCCACGACCATTAAGCCGATTACTTCCATGCACTGAGCTACTGATGGGCTTGGAATGGAGTGAAGGACACGGCAAGCATTGAGAATCTTTGAAAACCTGGACTCCGTCAGGTAAATCTTCATCTCTAAAGAATCTATAAGAGTCCCTAGAAAAGGGACCCTTGTGAGTGGTAACTGAGAACTCTTCTCCACGTTCACTTTCCACCCATGCAACCTCAGAAATGCTAGAACTATCTCTGTATGAGACTTTGCATTTTGAAAACTTGACGCTTGTATCAGAATGTCGTCTAGGTACTGAGCCACCGCTATGCCTCGTGGTCTTAGTACCGCCAGAAGTGAGCCCAGAACCTTTGTAAAAATTCTCGGGGCCGTAGCTAACCCGAAGGGAAGAGCTACAAACTGGTAATGCCTGTCTAGAAAGGCAAACCTTAGGTACCGATAATGATCTTTGTGAATCGGTATGTGAAGGTAGGCATCCTTTAAGTCCACTGTGGTCATATATTGACCCTCTTGGATCATGGGTAGGATGGTCCGAATGGTTTCCATCTTGAACAACGGAACCCTTAGGAATTTGTTTAAGATCTTTAAGTCTAAGATTGGTCTGAAAGTTCCCTCTTCCTTGGGAACCACAAACAGATTTGAATAAAACCCTTGCCCCTGTTCCGTTCGCGGAACTGGGTGGATCACTCCCATCACTAAGAGGTCTTGTACACATTGTAGAAATGCCTCTTTCTTTACTAGCTTTGTTGATAACCTTGACAGATGAAACCTCCCTTGTGGAGGAGAAGTTTTGAAATCCAGAAGGTATCCCTGAGATATAATCTCCAACGTCCAGGGATCCTGTACATCTCTTGCCCAAGCCTGGGCGAAGAGAGAAAGTCTGCCCCCCACTAGATCCGTCTCCAGAAAGGGGGCCCTGTCTTCATGCTGTCTTAGGGGCGGAAGTAGGCTTTCTGGCCTGCTTGCCCTTGTTCCATGACTGGTTGCCTTTCCAACCCTGTCTGTAACGAGCAGTAGTTCCTTCCTGTTTTGGAGCGGAGGAAGTTGATGCTGCTCCTGCCTTGAAATTACGAAAGGCACGAAAATTAGACTGTTTGGCCTTTGATTTGGCCCTGTCCTGAGGAAGGGTGTGGCCCTTAACTCCAGTAATGTCAGCAATAATTTCCTTCAAGCCGGGCCCGAATAAGGTCTGCCCTTTGAAAGGAATGTTTAGTAGTTTAGCCTTAGAAGTTACATCTGCTGACCAGGATTTAAGCCATAGCGCTCTGCGCGCCTGTATGGCGAATCCGGAATTCTTAGCCGTAAGTTTCGTTAAATGCACTACGGCATCCGAAACAAACGCATTAGCCAGCTTAAGGGTTCTAATCTTGCTCAAAGATTCATCCAATGGTGCTGTGCGAATCGCCTCTTCCAGAGACTCAAACCTGAATGCCGCTGCAGCAGTGACAGGCGCAATGCATGCAAGAGGCTGTAATATAAAACCTTGTTGAACAAACATTTTCTTAAGGTAACCCTCTAATTTTTTATCCATTGGATCTGAGAAAGCACAGCTATCCTCCACCGGGATAGTGGTACGCTTGGCTAAAGTAGAAACTGCTCCCTCCACCTTAGGGACCGTCTGCCATAAGTCTTGTGTGGTGGCGTCTATAGGGAACATTTTTCTAAATATCGGAGGAGGGGAAAAAGGCACACCGGGTCTATCCCACTCCTTGCTAATAATCTCTGTAAGCCTCTTTGGTATAGGAAAAACGTCAGTACACACCGGTACCGCATAGCATTTATCCAGCCTACATAATTTCTCTGGGATTGCCACCGTGTCACAATCATTCAGAGCTGCTAACACCTCCCCTAGCAACACGCGGAGGTTCTCAAGCTTAAATTTAAAATTTCTGAATCCGGTCTCCCCGAATCAGAACCGTCACCCACAGAATGAAGCTCTCCGTCCTCATGTTCTGCAAATTGTGACGCAGTATCAGACATGGCTCTCGTGTCATCGGCGCGCTCTGTCCTTAACCCAGAGCTGTCGCGCTTGCCTCTTAACTCGGGCATATTGTATAATACTTCTTTCATAACATTAGCCATATCATGTAAAGTGATTTATAAGGGCCTTGATGTACTTGGCGCCTCAATCTTACGCACCTCCCGAGCGGGAGACGAAGGTACTGACACATGAGGAGAGTTAGACGGCATAACTTCCCCCTCGTTGTCTGGTGATAATTTCTTTATCGGTACAGATTGACTTTTATTCAAAGTAATATCAATACAATTGGTACACATATTTCTATTGGGTTCCACATCGGCTTTTAAACATAATGAACAAGCAGATTCCTCTGTATCAGACATGTTTAAACAGACTAGCAATTAAGCTAGCAATCTTGGAAATTACTTCAATAAGTTTACAAGCAATATAAAAAACGCTGCAGCGCTTTTTTTAAAAAACACAATTGAATAACAAAGAACTAGTTCAGTTATAGTCAACAATTCTTTAAATGTATTAATTAGCAGAGGATTGCACCCATTAGCAAAAGGATGATTAACCCCTCAGTACCCAAAACGGATATCAAATTAAGATTTAACGCTTTTATCACAGTCAAACACACTGTCACAGGTCTGCTGTGACTGATTACCTCCCTCAAAAACGAATTTTGAAGATCCCTGAGCTCTCTGGAGACGTCCTGGATCAAAGAGGAAGAAGCAGGAAGACTGTGCTAGAATTTTAACTGCGCAACAAGGCGCTAAAAAAGGTCCCTCCCACTCCTATTACAACAGTGGGAGACCTGATATAACGGTTTCTATGCAGAAATATACGTTAGCCGTGTGGAAAAAAATCATGCCCAAAAAGATTTATCACCAAAGTACCTCACAAAACGATGCCAGTAAACGTTTTAAAAAACAACATTTCAGATGCTGTGTAAAGTTATTACTAAGCCTGCTACCAGTCGCTTCTACTGCAGTTAAGGCTCACACATTATATCAGTATTAACAGTATTTTTTCAGTCAAATTCTAGTCCCCAGAAAATAACTCTACTGTGCATACATTTATCAGCCTGATACCAGTCACTACTACTGCATTTAAGGCTGTACTTACATCATACGGGTAACAGCAGTGTTTTTTTTAGTCAATTCCATTCCCAGAAAATATTGTACTGCACATACCTCATTTGCGGGAGACTCCGCATGCTATTCCCATTTTCTGAAGTTACCCCACTCCTCAGAATGTCGAGAACAGCCAGTGGATCTTAGTTACGCCTGCTAAGATCATAGAAAACGCAGGCAGTTTCTTCTTCCAAATACTGCCTGAGATAGAAAAACAGCACACTCCGGTGCCATTTAAAATAACAAACTTTTGATTGAAGAATAATTAAGTAAAAACTCCAGCTCCTCTCGCGACCTCCTTCTTTGTTGAGACTTGCAAGAGAATGACTGGATATGACATGTGAGGGGAGGAGCTATATAGCAGCTCTGCTTGGGTGATCCTCTTGCAACTTCCTGTTGGGAAGGAGAATATATCCCATAAGTAATGGATGACCCGTGGACTGAACACACTTAACAAGAGAAACATAATTTATGTAAGAACTTACCTGATAAATTCATTTCTTTCATATTGGCAAGAGTCCATGAGCTAGTGACATATGGGATATACAATCCTACCAGGAGGGGCAAAGTTTCCCAAACCTCAAAATGCCTATAAATACACCCCTCACCACAACCACAATTGAGTTTAACGAATAGCCAAGCAGTGGGGTGATAAAGAAAGGAGTAGAAAGCATCAACAAAGGAAATTTGGAAATAATTGTGCTTTATACAAAAAAAATCATAACCACCATAAAAAGGGTGGACCTCATGGACTCTTGCCAATATGAAAGAAATTAATTTATCAGGTAAGTTCTTACATAAATTATGTTTTCTTTCATGTAATTGGCAAGAGTCCATGAGCTAGTGACATATGGGATATCAATACCCAAGATGTGGAGTCTTCCACTCAAGAGTCACTAGAGAGGGAGGGAATAAAATAAAAACAGCCATATACCGCTGAAAAAATTAATCCACAACCCAAAAAAATAGTTTATTTCATTTTTGAAAGAAAAAAACTTAAATCAAAAGCAGAAGAATCAAACTGAAACAGCTGCCTGAAGAACTTTTCTACCAAAAACTGCTTCCTGAAGAAGCAAATACATAAAAACGGTAGAATATAGTAAATGTATGCAAAGAGGACCAAGTCGCTGCTTTGCAAATCTGATCAACTGAAGCTTCATTCTTAAAAGCCCACGAAGTGGAGACTGATCAAGTAGAATGAGTTATAATTCTCTGAGACGGGGCTTGACCCGACTCCAAATAAGCTTGATGAATCAAAAAGCTTTAACATAATATTTTAAAGCTCTCACCACATCCAAAGAATGTAAGGATCTTTCCAAAGGATTCTTAGGATTAGGACACAAGGAAGGGACAACAATTTCTCTACTAATGTTGTTGGAATTCACAACCTGAGGTAAACATTCAAATGAAGTCTGCAAAACCGCCTTATCCTGATGAAAAATCAGAAAGATTCACAAGAAAGAGCAGATAGCTCAGAAACTCTTCTAGCAGAAGAGATAGCCAAAAAGAACAACACTTTCCAAGAAAGTAGTTAAATGTCCAAAGAATGCATAGGCTCAACTGGAGAAGCCTGTAAAGCCTTCAGAACCAAATTAAGACTCCAAGGAGGAGAAATTGATTTAATGACAGGCTTAATACGAACTAAAGCCTGTACAAAACAGTGTATATCAGGAAGTATAGCAATCTTTCTGTGAAATAAAACCTTTCACGGAACTTGCAGACAAAACCTTATCCAAACCATCCTGAAGAAACTGAAAAATTCTAGGAATTCTAAAAGAATGCCAGGAGAATTTATGAGAAGAACACCATGAAATGTAAGTCTTCCAAACTCTATAATAAATCTTCCTAGAGACTGATTTACGAGCTTGAAACATAGTATCAACTGAGTCAGAGAAACCTCTATGACTTAGTACTAAGCGTTCAATTTCCATACCTTCAAATTTTAATGATTTGAGATCCTGATGGGGAAAAAAAAAAAGGACCTTGAGATAGTAGGTCTGGCCGTAACGAAAGTGGCCAAGGCGGGCAACTGGACATCCGAACCAGTTCCGCATACCAAAACCTGTGTGGCCATACTGGTGCTACCAGCAACACAAATGATTGTTCCATGATGATTTTTGGAAATCATTCTTGGAAGGAGAACTAGAGGCGGGACGATATAAGCAGCATGAAAACAC